>NW_017308491.1:141964-142767 GCF_000935625.1 Nanorana parkeri | reverse complement strand
ATGTGAACATCTGTATAAAGTAAAGGAAGATACAAGGGTGGAGGGCTTCTTTATTCCTGACCACATTGGGAAAATCAGTCAAAAGAAGAGGGAGATGCAGGGGTGGGGGGCACCTTTATTCCGGACCACCATGGGAAGATTAGAAGACTTGAAAGGGGGATACAAGGGCTACCATTGGAAAATCAGTGGAGAGGAGTGGGAGATGCAGGGGGGGGGGGCTTCTCATGGGAGTATTAGTAGAGAGGAGAGGGGGGATACAGGGGCAGGGGACTTCTTTATTCCGGACCACTATGGGAAAACCAGGAGAGGAGGATACAGGGACAGGGGGCTCTATTCCGGATCATCATGGGAACATCAGTATAAAGAAGAGGGAGATACAAGGTTAAATCCCCACTCCAGGGCACCAGAAATGGAGGATGCATGCCAGAACAAGGACATGAATAAAGCTGACCGATCTCCCCACCATGGAATGAACCTGGAAGCGAGAAAACTATTTAGTCACTTCCAGTTTCAGAGCTGCCATTCCGCGGCCACTGTGGCTGGGGATGAAGTTCATCAAACACGATCTGTGCTTGATCAACTGCACTGGTGACGTCAGGGGTCTAATAGACCACTAATGTCTCCTAAAGAGATAAAGAGAACCCATCACCTCCAATATGCTATCACATTAAAAAAAATACCAGGGGGTGCTTTACTGGTGACGTCAGTGGTCTAATAGACCGCTAATGTCTCCTAAAGAGAACCCGTCACCTCCAATATGCTATCACATACAAAAATACCAGGGGGTGCTTCGGGCAGTGGGG
>NW_017308491.1:140647-141911 GCF_000935625.1 Nanorana parkeri | reverse complement strand
ATGTGTTGTATATTTTAATTTTTCTGTCACACTCATTCGTTTCCCATAAAAGTCAGTTCCCGAGACTCCGCAGACCCCTTCATATTTATGTTCCGATTATTGGCCCCGCCAGATTGTGACCCGTCCATAACTTGTGCGTTATATGCATTCCACAAAACCGTGGGAGATGCCTCTATGCCCCCTTCCCCCTGTTTCAGGACTCGTCTTGGATTTCTGATTTGTTACGAGTTGTTAAGATGCCCCCCCCAAAAAAAAATCCCAGAGGAACGGAGGAGAGCGGCTTCTGGATGTCTGAGCGTCACACGGAACATTAATCACCTGTCATGAGCGCTCAGCTTTTCCCAAAGCGTCAATTCGACAACAGCTGCCCCATACCAGGGGGGTCCTTGAATCACTCTTCCATTTGCTCTGGTGGCCATTGTCATTGTCAAAGACGAGGTAGAGTTTCCCCCTTCACATCAGAGTCCCTATCTTTCACATGGGAGGCCCCCCTTCATATCAGGAGCCCCCCAATACATCAGGAACCCCCCCCCAATACATCAGAAGATCCCCCTTTACATCAAAAGCCACATTTTCACATCATATCTCCCTTCTTTCACATGAGGATCCCCCTTTACATCAGAAACCCCACTGACACATCAGAGTCCCTCCTTATGAATCAGAGTCCCCCATTACATCAGAATACCCTCCATACATCAAAGTCCCTCCCTATACACCAGAGTCCCTCCCCAAACATCGGAAGCCCCCTATACATCAGAGTCCTCTGATTGGACGGCTCTGGCTGGGTACCGGACGAGGCCGCATTCTCGCTGGAGAGGCCGCCGGGGGATCATCGGAGTATTTGGGCGAGTACGAGTACTTGCCCAAATACTCGGAATCGGCACCGATATCGATACTAGTATTAGTATCGGTGCATCCCTACTAGAAACCTCAGGGCCCAGGTGCAAGAAACCATGAAGGCCCCTCCCCAACCCACCGCTGCGGAGCATTGGCCTGCTGGGAGCTGTAGTCCCAGGAGGCAATGTCGGTGCCTCGGCAGCTACTGGGTTGGGCCCTCATCTTCCTTTCCAGGCCCCCCAAGTAGCAGAAAGCCAGTGCCTGGTTGTGCATGCAAACACGGGGGTATAACAATGAAGGCATGCTGGGACTTAAAGTTCAACTACAACCAGCATGCCTTCATTGTCCCTGTACACCCCTCCGCATCACTCAGGGAACTTCAAGTCCCAGCATACCCTCATTGTCCTTGTACCCCCCCCCCCCCCCC
>NW_017308491.1:139433-140570 GCF_000935625.1 Nanorana parkeri | reverse complement strand
TCCCCCTGAAAAATACATTATAGAACATGGAATAGAATAGAGTTGAACTTGAAACTTTCAAATTCAGCCATGTTCTATTCAATATTCTATAATGGAAAGTACTTACCTCAGCTGCCCCGGTCCTCTCGTTCTCATGGCAGCAGGAAGCTGGAGCAGGCTGGCAAAAAAAAATAGCGTGGGGGACAGCGGTGGCATCCGGACATCCAGGCGGGTTTCACTGTTTTATCAGCACGGCTGTTGCTGGGTCCTCATGGCCTGAGGCCCCAGTACTGCCCCATTATGTGCCTGTGTTCACTGCCCGGCATCCAGCGCAAACCTCCTCCCACCCGTCCGTCTCCGTGCTCGTGGCAGCCGCACCATCGGACCCCCTGGCTGTTATGCCACTGCCGGAAAAACCAGCGCCAGGGCCCCTTCTTCCCTTCTGAGCCCCCGCCACCCCCAAGTGGCGGAATGCTATGGGCCGGTCGCACGTGCGACCCTGGTGGTTCCGCCACTGCCAAAAGCCATGGTCATGTGACGCCCCAGTCCTGAGCCTTCTCTCCTGTGCTGCTTACTGGAGGTGAGGTCCTTCTTTAGCTGTCCACATCAATGCCTGTGAAAGCCACGGTTATGTGACACCCCCAGAGATCCCAACCTCAAAAAAGCCATTTCAGGGAGGTGCCCTCTGCCCCCCACCCTCCATCCGCGCGGGGGGATGGAGGAGAGCACCTCCCTGAAATGATGGCAGATAGCACGGGAAGCAATAGTTTTTTTGCTATCTGCTGTTTTTCTTGGTTTTTTTTAGTATTCTGGCAGCTGCTGCCGTCAGAATAATAAAAAGAAAAAAAAAAACAGCATAGGAATGAATAGCTAGATTGCTATTGGCTAATTCAATTTGCAATAGCCAAGAGCAGACTGGCTATTGCACCCGCCCACTGCTGCTGTCAGTGCTGGAAGATCGGAGCGGGGAGGGGGGAATCCAGTCAGCGCTGGAAGATCGGAGTGGGGAGGGGGGAATCCAGCCCCTACCCTGTCACGGCAGAGAGACGTGACAGGATCGAGAGGTGAGCGAATGCTGGTATGTGTTCGCTCACCTCCCGATCTACTGAGCCGACCTGTGACAGTCTCATTGTCACAGGTCGGCTAGAACTATGAGGT
>NW_017308491.1:123761-135910 GCF_000935625.1 Nanorana parkeri | reverse complement strand
CCACATATAAATCACCCTGAAAACTACATTATAGAACATGGAATAGAATAGAGTTGAACTTGAAACTTTCAAATTCAGCCATGTTCTATTCAATATTCTATAATGGAAAGTACTTACCTCAGCTGCCCCGGTCCTCTCGTTCTCATGGCAGGAGGAAGCTGGAGCAGGCTGGCAAAAAAAAATAGCGTGGGGGACAGCGGTGGCATCCGGACATCCAGGCGGGTTTCACTGTTTTATCAGCACGGCTGTTGCTGGGTCCTCATGGCCTGAGGCCCCAGTACTGCCCCATTATGTGCCTGTGTTCACTGCCCGGCATCCAGCGCAAACCTCCTCCCACCCGTCCGTCTCCGTGCTCGTGGCAGCCGCACCATCGGACCCCCTGGCTGTTATGCCACTGCCGGAAAAACCAGCGCCAGGGCCCCTTCTTCCCTTCTGAGCCCCCGCCACCCCCAAGTGGCGGAATGCTATGGGCCGGTCGCACGTGCGACCCTGGTGGTTCCGCCACTGCCAAAAGCCATGGTCATGTGACGCCCCAGTCCTGAGCCTTCTCTCCTGTGCTGCTTACTGGAGGTGAGGTCCTTCTTTAGCTGTCCACATCAATGCCTGTGAAAGCCACGGTTATGTGACACCCCCAGAGATCCCAACCTCAAAAAAGCCATTTCAGGGAGGTGCCCTCTGCCCCCCACCCTCCATCCGCGCGGGGGGATGGAGGAGAGCACCTCCCTGAAATGATGGCAGATAGCACGGGAAGCAATAGTTTTTTTGCTATCTGCTGTTTTTCTTGGTTTTTTTTAGTATTCTGGCAGCTGCTGCCGTCAGAATAATAAAAAGAAAAAAAAAAACAGCATAGGAATGAATAGCTAGATTGCTATTGGCTAATTCAATTTGCAATAGCCAAGAGCAGACTGGCTATTGCACCCGCCCACTGCTGCTGTCAGTGCTGGAAGATCGGAGCGGGGAGGGGGGAATCCAGTCAGCGCTGGAAGATAACAGGTTAGGTGAAGAAGGGGACGAAGGAGTTCATTTCAGCTGATTATGGTAAACTAAGGTCGATAAAGAGTTAAACTTTACAAATCTATTCAAGTCCCTTCACTATGAACTTATTTGTGTGTCACTCGGCTGTAGATCCTCCAATCATCTCTGAATTGGTGCCGACACTGTCCTTCCTTCTGGAGGGGGACTACTTGTGTTCCCCATGGTCCCTGTGTGTGTTGTGGAGTAGTCACCGATCCAAGCTCGCTCCCGGCATGGGCTACAATCTCATTACAAATTAGGAAACTAAACGTGAGATTGTAGTCCATCCCGGGAGTGAGCTTGGAGCGGTGACTACTTTATAACACACACAGGGACCCTGGGGAACAGACGTGGCCCCCCTCCTGAAGGAAGGACAGTGTCAGAGATGATTGGAGGATCTACAGGCCGAGTGATACACAAATAAGATACATTGTTGTTCAGAGTGAAGGGACTGGGATGTATTTTTGACATTTAAAGGAGAACTATGGGGTCAGGGCTTTTCCCCATAGTTCTACTAAGGTTCACGGCAGAACACAAACTAGCGTCCTCCCGTCACCCAAAGCTCAGTATACCGCTAACTACAGCTCGCGGTATACTGGGACGCCGCAGCCGGGACGGATCCCGACAATGCTGTCAAGATCCACCCAGCTGCGGGATTGACAGCTGGCTCTGCCTACCTAGAGGCAGAGACAGCTGTGCCCGCCCCCTCCCCCGTCCGTTCGACCAGTCAGTGCTGGAGGATCAGAGCGGGGAAGGGGGGGGGGATCCCTGCAGGGAGCCGTGAGTGACAGCCACGGCTCTCTGCAGGGAGAGGATCGAGAAGTGAGCGAGCGACGGTATGCGTTCGCTCACTTCCCGATCTATTGAGCCGTGTGACAGTTTCATTGCCACACGTCGGCTCGAACTATGAGGCTGGGTGAACATCACTCACCTCATAGTTCTCCTTTAACTCTTTTACCTGCCAAAGCTTTGTGCTTATGTCCATTCACTCCTGAGACTTACACAGCTCAGCCGCACAGCACAGTCCTGTCTGGCAGAGCAGGAGATCTGATTTTCGTCTCTGCTGCAGGTCAGTAACGCTTACAGGTCTTGCTCCTCCCCCGACCTGCGACTGGACAGCGAAGGAGAAGCAGAAGATTGAGCTCATCTCTCCGTCAGTCCGCTCTCTCCTGTTGTCAGCGGGCTCCATTTTAGCACACGAGCACTGTAGCCACAATGGATCGCCTTGCTGTGCTGCTTTTCCCTCTCCTAGTCTGAGCCCTGCAGTGCAGGGAGTTGCCAGAGGCTTTTATCAGGTCCCGCACCGCTTGCCTTAAATACAGTGACAGGTCGGCTCAGATTATGAGGTGAGTGAAGATCACTCACCTCATAGTTCTCCTTTAACTCCGGAGTTTAGTGTCACTTCAACTGCCATGCAAATTAATAAAACAAACAGAATAGATACAAAAGTAACAATGTTACTTTTGTATTTCCTGTCTGAACATTGTTTATAAACACTGCTAATACAGCACCAGTTACTACAGCTTCAGTCTTTACATAGAAATCGGCTGTCATTTTGACAGTCAGGAATTGCCGGCGAGTGCAAGGGAAGGGGCATCCGGGCAGAATGATAGGATATCCTAGAAGTATATAAGTAGGGCTGCAACAACTAATCAACTAAGTCGATTATAATCGATGATTTAAAAAGTTGTCAACGTTTTCAATCATCGATTAATCGGCTTTCGATTAGTTGGCCCTGTTCATGGCTCCACACATGCCTGCGTGCCGCACCTCCTCCCCGCCTTACGCTCCCAGCTGCCAGACCCACCTGCCGGCATCCACGCGCCGCACCCCTCACCTCCTCCCCGCTTCACACTCATTGCTGCCAGACTCGCCAACCGCCCGCCCACATCCACGATCGTCGCAGGGACGCGGGGGGAAAAAAGAAGTAAGGAGGAGCAGGCGTGGGGGGATGACAGCCGCCGACGGACTGGTCCGATCTCAGAAGCAAGTTGCTGGAGGACTTCTCAGGTAAGCCTATTTTGACACTTTCCATTTCACTATATTGCACACCACACTATTTTTTTTTGTACTTCCACCGCTCCAAGCTTGCTCCTGTGATGGACTGCAATCTCAATACAAACTAGTAGTCCCATCACTGGAGCCTTTAAAAAAAAAAATCAGATTAACCGATTAATCGAACTTAATAATCGGCTAACTAATCGATTTTGAAAATTATCGTTAGCTGCAGCCCTATACATAAGCCCTGTGTGTATATGTAGATTCAGTCTTATTTGAGTAGTATGTTCAATGTGCACAGATGGTTATCAATCAAGCATGATCTGCGCTTGTTCAGCTTCAAAGCCCTGCAAAGGTGATGTTAGGGGGTCAAACATAGAACCTATCACCAGTGTCGTCACAAGAGGGGTGCGGCCCACATGCGGGTAACACCATTGGAGGGGTTACATCTAAATGACTGACAGTCATTTTGGTGTCACCTCCTCTGAAAAGTTGGGCACTCGGTCATGGACAGTTTCGGGAGAGAGGAGGGGCAGCATACCTTATCCCGCCGGGTGACTGTCCCATCCACTCTCTGCCGGCATCCATCACCAAGATGGCCACCGGCAGGTACCAATAAGATCGCCGCGCATGCGTGGTGACCTCACGGCGGGGCGCTCCAGGTGGTACCCGGCTTTGGGACGCCCCTGCCTATCACCACTAATATGCCATCACATAGGGGGCTTGTCAGCCCTCATGTGACAGCAATGACGTTGAGTAAAAATGAGGGATGCACCGATACCGAATACCGTTACTGGAAGTCCCATTAAGGAAGCTGGGCAGCGATTCATTACACGCGCAAGAGGAGATGCGAGACTCCTCGTCGCTGATGGGGCCCTAGCTTGTCTCAAAGCCACTGGAGCTGCTATCGACTATCGGCCTCCTCCTCCTCGCCCTTCACTGTCGGCCGATAGTCATGTAAGGGACCCGGGCGGGCCCCCCATGCTGCCCGGGCCCCTTACATGAGTATCTGCCGTACCCCCCCTGATGGCTGCCCTGCTCCTTGTCAAGGAGCTATGGTACTCCAGCAGGAGGATCTCAATCAGAGCCATGGACGTTTTGAGAGGACGATCCCTTTAATTGGTGACTTTTCTTCCTGTCTGATCTGTAAACTCTTCACATTTTCCCTGTGACTGGATGTCAGCCATAATCTACCGCCGGAGGCTTCCATTACTGTACGAAGACCTTGCTTAGCCGGAGGCTCCCAATCTCGGCTGCACGGATTGAAGGATCCGACCCCTTGACTCTCGTCTGGAGGCATTCGGTTCAAAGCCTGATTTTCTTTTTTTTTTATACTCAGTGCCCACGTGTGTCCTTCTGATCTAGGGGCACGCCGACGCACCACATGCAGGCGAAATCTGGGACGCTGACATGTGTACGGCCCCGCGTTCCGCCATGTCCCATCGGAGCGAGTCGACGGAACATGACAGTCAGAAAATGATGTTTCATTCCGCTCTTCCCGGAAGGCGAATTCCGATCCCGCACTCGGCTCGTCGCAAGAAAGAATATCTGTGGACCTGACAAGGAGAATCCAGCGCCGGATCAGGGAACTGGGACACCAGGGAGGAGGAGGCCGCATCCAAAGTCACAGAGATATCACCACTAAGAAAATCTTCCCATGGTGCATTGCAAAGTGTTTGTTTTTTTATATAATGTAACAATGATAAATGAATGTATTTGGCAGAGAGCAGAGGAGATATTAAGGGTAAGATGAACCCCTAGTGTCTTCAGAAAGAGTACCTGTCTCCAGGACAATACTATTACATACAGGGCTTTATGGCCTCCTTGTGGCAGTAACCAATTTAAGGAAGACAATATAAAAGTTACAAAGAAATAATACAATGTATTAAAATAAATCTAAAGAAATTCTAAGGACCCTTCCGCATCCACACACATAATACATAATACACTATATTGCCGAAAGTATTGGGACGCCTTTCGCACATTATGGCGGCGTGCTTTACACCGCGGCATCCCACGCTTTGCATTGCACTTGGTGATGTGCGGCTTGGGTGCAGCTGCTCGGCCATGGAAACCCATTCCATGAAGCTCTCTACGCACTGTTGTTGTGCCAATCTGAAGGCATGCGCTGACCCCGCTCTGTCATGTTACTTGGCCTACCACTTCCTGGCTGAGTTGCTGTTGTTCCCAGTTCCTTCCACTTTGTTATAATCCCAGTAACTGGTGACCGCAGAATATTTAGTAGCAAGCAATTTCACGGAACACCTGAATCCAACGATATGGAGGGGGAGGGGCGTCCCGATACTTTTGGCAATATAGTGTACGTTTTGTAAAGACCATAAAAGTAAAAATGGAGTATATAAAATATTTTATGATTTTGGGAGGAGGAGGGTCATGGAAACTGGAATAAAGGTGGAGTGGTCCTTTAATAGCCATGTGTTGGTTGTGTAGAGTGGAGTCGGTTGCAGGCAGGTCGCCGTTCATTCTCCTGCATGTTGTATTAGCCATCTCTGTCCCTCAGCTAGGAATACATCACCAGGATACGTCCGCTTGTCAGAACGGAGCATCTAATCCGGGGAAGAGTTTACTGCCAGCTCTGAGTGTTGGGGCTCTGTGATCGTGCCGGTATTCCATGCGCTGTCATGATGACTCAATGTCAAAATGGCTTGAAAACCTTCTTGTGTCATTGTATTAAAGTGGACCTGTCACCATTAAAGTGTAGGTAAAGGCAAGACTTTAGTTTTGAATAGAGTGAGACAAGTGAAAATGTTGTACCTGAAGTTGACGTGTTGGAAGTAGAAAAAATAGACAAGCGTAAGGATTTGAGGGACTTTGACAAGGACCAAATTGTGATGTTTCCACAACTGGGTCAGAGCAACTCCAAAACTGCAGCCCTTGTGGGATGTTCCCGGTCTGCAGTGGTCAGGACCGACCAAAAGTGGTCCAAGGAAGGAAAACCGGTGAACCGGCGTCAGGGTCATGGGTGGGGACGGCCAACGCTCATTGGTGGGGAGGGGGTGAAGACTGGCCCATGTAGTCTGATCCAATAGAAGAGCTACTGTATATGAAATTGCTGAAAAAGCCTTAGACTGATCAGAGTGCCCACGTTGACCCGTGTCCACCACCAAAAGTATCTACAAAAGCATGTGAGCATCAAAACTGGACCACGGAGCAATGGAAGAAGGTGGCCTGGTCTGATGAATCATGTGGATGGCCGGGTGTGTGTGTGTCACTTACCTGGGGAAGAGACGGCACCAGGATGCACTATGGGAAGAAGACAAGCCGGGGGAGGCAGTGAGATGCTTTGGGCAATGTTCTGCTGGGAGACCTTGGGTCCTGCCATTCATGTGGATGTCACTCTGACACGTACCACCGATCTAAACATTGTCACTGACCAAGTCCACCCCTTCATGGACACGGTATTCCCTGATGGCAGTGGCCCCTCTCAGCAGGATAATGCGCCCTGCCACACTGCAACAATGGTTGAAGAATGGTTTGAGGAACACAACAACGAGTCTGAGGTGATGACTTGTCCTCCAAAGTCTCCAGATCTCAACCTAATTGATCATCTGTGGGATGTGCTGGAAGAACAAGTCCGATCCATGGAGGCCGTTCACCTCACAACTTACAGGCCTTAAAGGATCTGCTACTGACGGCTTGGTGCCAGATACCACAGCACACCTTCAGAGGTCTAGTGGACTCGATGCCTGGAGGGGTCAGGAAAAGGGGGACCTACTCAACATTAGGGGGGGACATCCAGATACCACAGCATACCTTCAGAGGTCTAGTGGGGTCCATGCCTGGAGGGGTCAGGAAAAGGGGGACCTACTCAATATTAGGGGGGGTCATCCAGATACCATATCATACCCTCAGAGGTCTAGTGGACTCGATGCCTGGATGGGTCAGGAAAAGGGGGACCTAGTCAATATTAGGGGGGTCATCCAGATACCACAGCATACCTTCAGAGGTCTAGTGGGGTCCATGCCTGGAGGGGTCAGGAAAAGCGGGACCTACTCAATATTAGGGTGGGTCTTCCAGATACCACAGCACGCCTTCAGAGGTCGAGTGGAGCCCATGCCTCAACGGATCAGGAAAAGGGGGACCAACTCAGTATTAGGGGGGTGGTCATAATGTTATGGCTGATCGGTGTATGCTCATCACCCCTCAAGCCATGTCTGCACGCACCGTTGTCCGCGATGACTTCTTTCTTCTGTGTTTGGCTATTGGAGTCTCTCTCTTTCCCAGGAGTGCTCATGTAAGGGTGGCTCCATAGGACTCTGGAAGGCAATGGAGCCACACAAAACCCAGGAACTTGGGGGAGCCATCGTTGGACCAGAACAACCAAGAAGAAAGGAAAGATTTCACAGAAGAAGAAGGAGGAGGGGACCTGGTAAGCTCCGAGGCCGAGGTCATCCGCCATATCTGATCTGACTACTTCCGGGTTTAATAACACTTTGATGAGGACAAGGCTGCTGACCCCGTGATAGAGAATGAACCAGAGATACAATGTGTTCCAGGAGGTCAGCCCTTCCCATCCAACACAGAGCCTTATACCCCCCCCCTCCGCTCCGCGCCTTTCCGTGACTGCAGCAGCTGAGTCACCGTGCGCCGAGACTCTCCGACGGGTTGACAGAAAGGTCACCGAGCCCGTTTTTCTGCTTGGTAATATGTTGTTGTGTTTGTCAGGAAATTGTAGCCGTAGAAGTAATAAAACGACATCCTCTTATATCTGATTTCCTGTAACAGTTCATCTTCCTGGACAAGCTTCAGAGAGAGATCCCTCCTGTCAGTGCGTCTCCTGAAAAGACTGAATGTATCTGATCTGGAATGTATCATGTATGTACCATCATGACATGTACATATCACATAGTAACGCCCAGCAGTGTTTATCTACAATGTATCAGTACACACACAACGTTGCAGCAGCACAAAGTGAATGTTCTGAATATATGACAGACATCGGAATAAATTGTAGGTGTGACATTAAAGTCCAATTCCAGAGACTGGCCCTACCCCTGGTCCCCAGCACACCTACCCCTGGTCCCCAGCACCCCTACCCCCTCCTCCCCAGCACACCTATTCCTGGTCTCCAGCACACCTACCCTTGGTCCCCAGCACCCCTACCCCCTCCTCCCCAGCACACCTATTCCTGGTCTCCAGCACACCTACCCTTGGTCCCCAGCACCCCTACCCCCTCCTCCCCAGCACACCTATTCCTGGTCTCCAGCACACCTACCCTTGGTCCCCAGCACCCCTACCCCCTCCTCCCCAGCACACCTATTCCTGGTCTCCAGCACACCTACCCTTGGTCCCCAGCACCCCTACCCCCTCCTCCCCAGCACACCTATTCCTGGTCTCCAGCACACCTACCCTTGGTCCCCAGCACCCCTACCCCCTCCTCCCCAGCACACCTATTCCTGGTCTCCAGCACACCTACCCTTGGTCCCCAGCACCCCTACCCCCTCCTCCCCAGCACACCTATTCCTGGTCTCCAGCACACCTACCCTTGGTCCCCAGCACCCCTACCCCCTCCTCCCCAGCACACCTATTCCTGGTCTCCAGCACACCTACCCTTGGTCCCCAGCACCCCTACCCCCTCCTCCCCAGCACACCTATTCCTGGTCTCCAGCACACCTACCCTTGGTCCCCAGCACCCCTACCCCCTCCTCCCCAGCACACCTATTCCTGGTCTCCAGCACACCTACCCTTGGTCCCCAGCACCCCTACCCCCTCCTCCCCAGCACACCTATTCCTGGTCTCCAGCACACCTACCCTTGGTCCCCAGCACCCCTACCCCCTCCTCCCCAGCACACCTATTCCTGGTCTCCAGCACACCTACCCTTGGTCCCCAGCACCCCTACCCCCTCCTCCCCAGCACACCTATTCCTGGTCTCCAGCACACCTACCCTTGGTCCCCAGCACCCCTACCCCCTCCTCCCCAGCACACCTATTCCTGGTCTCCAGCACACCTACCCTTGGTCCCCAGCACCCCTACCCCCTCCTCCCCAGCACACCTATTCCTGGTCTCCAGCACACCTACCCTTGGTCCCCAGCACCCCTACCCCCTCCTCCCCAGCACACCTATTCCTGGTCTCCAGCACACCTACCCTTGGTCCCCAGCACCCCTACCCCCTCCTCCCCAGCACACCTATTCCTGGTCTCCAGCACACCTACCCTTGGTCCCCAGCACCCCTACCCCCTCCTCCCCAGCACACCTATTCCTGGTCTCCAGCACACCTACCCTTGGTCCCCAGCACCCCTACCCCCTCCTCCCCAGCACACCTATTCCTGGTCTCCAGCACACCTACCCTTGGTCCCCAGCACCCCTACCCCCTCCTCCCCAGCACACCTATTCCTGGTCTCCAGCACACCTACCCTTGGTCCCCAGCACCCCTACCCCCTCCTCCCCAGCACACCTATTCCTGGTCTCCAGCACACCTACCCTTGGTCCCCAGCACCCCTACCCCCTCCTCCCCAGCACACCTATTCCTGGTCTCCAGCACACCTACCCTTGGTCCCCAGCACCCCTACCCCCTCCTCCCCAGCACACCTATTCCTGGTCTCCAGCACACCTACCCTTGGTCCCCAGCACCCCTACCCCCTCCTCCCCAGCACACCTATTCCTGGTCTCCAGCACACCTACCCTTGGTCCCCAGCACCCCTACCCCCTCCTCCCCAGCACACCTATTCCTGGTCTCCAGCACACCTACCCTTGGTCCCCAGCACCCCTACCCCCTCCTCCCCAGCACACCTATTCCTGGTCTCCAGCACACCTACCCTTGGTCCCCAGCACCCCTACCCCCTCCTCCCCAGCACACCTATTCCTGGTCTCCAGCACACCTACCCTTGGTCCCCAGCACCCCTACCCCCTCCTCCCCAGCACACCTATTCCTGGTCTCCAGCACACCTACCCTTGGTCCCCAGCACCCCTACCCCCTCCTCCCCAGCACACCTATTCCTGGTCTCCAGCACACCTACCCTTGGTCCCCAGCACCCCTACCCCCTCCTCCCCAGCACACCTATTCCTGGTCTCCAGCACACCTACCCTTGGTCCCCAGCACCCCTACCCCCTCCTCCCCAGCACACCTATTCCTGGTCTCCAGCACACCTACCCTTGGTCCCCAGCACCCCTACCCCCTCCTCCCCAGCACACCTATTCCTGGTCTCCAGCACACCTACCCTTGGTCCCCAGCACCCCTACCCCCTCCTCCCCAGCACACCTATTCCTGGTCTCCAGCACACCTACCCTTGGTCCCCAGCACCCCTACCCCCTCCTCCCCAGCACACCTATTCCTGGTCTCCAGCACACCTACCCTTGGTCCCCAGCACCCCTACCCCCTCCTCCCCAGCACACCTATTCCTGGTCTCCAGCACACCTACCCTTGGTCCCCAGCACCCCTACCCCCTCCTCCCCAGCACACCTATTCCTGGTCTCCAGCACACCTACCCTTGGTCCCCAGCACCCCTACCCCCTCCTCCCCAGCACACCTATTCCTGGTCTCCAGCACACCTACCCTTGGTCCCCAGCACCCCTACCCCCTCCTCCCCAGCACACCTATTCCTGGTCTCCAGCACACCTACCCTTGGTCCCCAGCACCCCTACCCCCTCCTCCCCAGCACACCTATTCCTGGTCTCCAGCACACCTACCCTTGGTCCCCAGCACCCCTACCCCCTCCTCCCCAGCACACCTATTCCTGGTCTCCAGCACACCTACCCTTGGTCCCCAGCACCCCTACCCCCTCCTCCCCAGCACACCTATTCCTGGTCTCCAGCACACCTACCCTTGGTCCCCAGCACCCCTACCCCCTCCTCCCCAGCACACCTATTCCTGGTCTCCAGCACACCTACCCTTGGTCCCCAGCACCCCTACCCCTGGTCCCTAGCACACCTACTTCTGGCCCCGAGCACATCTACCCCTGGTCCCCAGCACACCTACCCCCTGGTCCCCAGGACACCTACCCCTTGTCCCCAGCACACCTACCCCTGGTCCCCAGCACACCTACCCCTGGTCCCCAGCACACCTACCCCTGGTCCCCAGCACACCTACCCCTGGTCCCCAGCACACCTAAACCCTGGTCCCCAGCACACCTACCCCTGGTCCCCAGCACACCTACCCCTGGTCCCCAGCACACCTCCCTTCCCTGTCTGACTGTCCCTGTCCCCACCCCTTTCATTCATTGGATTTCAGTTCTGCCAATCATGGAGCCTCAGCGTCACATGTGGGCGTTACCTAGGGCAGCCTGTGTGTAAATACAGCTTGCCTAGAAAGGCTGACATCCAGCCAGCAAGGCATTTGCATAACTCCTCCCAAGATCCAGCCCACTGCCTGCATTAGGTCTAAAGGCTCTTGAGAGACGTACTGAGGCAGGGTGCTATGGAAGCTATGTACAGCACCCAGCCGGCCTCTCCCATAGAGAAGCGCAGAGACCCAGTGATGATATCACTACCATAAGGAATGTATTGAAAATGGAAATTGTTATATGTACAAATGTGGTGAATTGGTGAACTGCTGCAGGCCTGGGCGCTCTTCTGCCGGTGGAGATCCTGGTATTCGGCGCGGTCGGCTCCGGTTACCTTACTTGGCAGTGTGTGTTTTTATTGCTGCGGCTCGGTATGAATCCTCGGCTCCCCTGGTGGAGCTCGCTCACACATTTGTCATGTATTACGGGGCGGGTGGTTTACGCTGTCAGTCTGCGGCCGATGGATGTTTATGATTTGTTTGGATCGGATTGAAGGGGAATAATCAATAAAAGACATTCTGATGGGACGGGAGGACACGAGGACGGGAAGAAGAGAGGACGGGAGGACAGGAGGAAGAGAGGACAGGAGGACAGGAGGAAGAGAGGACAGGAGGACAAGAGGACGGGAGGACAGGAGTATGGGAGGACAGGAGGAAGAGAGGACAGGAGGACGGGAGGAAGAGAGGACGGGAGGACAAGAGGATGGGAGGACGAGAGGACAAGAGGACGGGAGGACAGGAGGAAGAGAGGACAGGAGGACGGGAGGAAGAGAGGACGGGAGGACAAGAGGACGGGAGGATGGGAGGACGAGAGGACGCGAGGACGAGAGGACGGGAGGACAGGAGGATGGGAGGACGGGAGGAAGAGAGGACAGGAGGACGGGAGGAAGAGAGGAC
>NW_017308491.1:115039-123433 GCF_000935625.1 Nanorana parkeri | reverse complement strand
CACACCTACCCCTGGTCCCCAGCACACCTACCTCTGGTCCCCAGCACACCTAAACCCTGGTCCCTAGCACACCTACCTCTGGCCCCGAGCACATCTACCCCTGGTCCCCAGCACACCTACCCCTGGTCCCCAGCACACCTACCCCTGGTCCCCAGCACACCTAAACCCTGGTCCCCAGCACACCTACCCCTGGTCCCCAGCACACCTACCCCTGGTCCCCAGCACACCTCCCTTCCCTGTCTGACTGTCCCTGTCCCCACCCCTTTCATTCATTGGATTTCAGTTCTGCCAATCATGGAGCCTCAGCGTCACATGTGGGCGTTACCTAGGGCAGCCTGTGTGTAAATACAGCTTGCCTAGAAAGGCTGACATCCAGCCAGCAAGGCATTTGCATAACTCCTCCCAAGATCCAGCCCACTGCCTGCATTAGGTCTAAAGGCTCTTGAGAGACGTACTGAGGCAGGGTGCTATGGAAGCTATGTACAGCACCCAGCCGGCCTCTCCCATAGAGAAGCGCAGAGACCCAGTGATGATATCACTACCATAAGGAATGTATTGAAAATGGAAATTGTTATATGTACAAATGTGGTGAATTGGTGAACTGCTGCAGGCCTGGGCGCTCTTCTGCCGGTGGAGATCCTGGTATTCGGCGCGGTCGGCTCCGGTTACCTTACTTGGCAGTGTGTGTTTTTATTGCTGCGGCTCGGTATGAATCCTCGGCTCCCCTGGTGGAGCTCGCTCACACATTTGTCATGTATTACGGGGCGGGTGGTTTACGCTGTCAGTCTGCGGCCGATGGATGTTTATGATTTGTTTGGATCGGATTGAAGGGGAATAATCAATAAAAGACATTCTGATGGGACGGGAGGACACGAGGACGGGAAGAAGAGAGGACGGGAGGACAGGAGGAAGAGAGGACAGGAGGACAGGAGGAAGAGAGGACAGGAGGACAAGAGGACGGGAGGACAGGAGTATGGGAGGACAGGAGGAAGAGAGGACAGGAGGACGGGAGGAAGAGAGGACGGGAGGACAAGAGGATGGGAGGACGAGAGGACAAGAGGACGGGAGGACAGGAGGAAGAGAGGACAGGAGGACGGGAGGAAGAGAGGACGGGAGGACAAGAGGACGGGACGATGGGAGGACGAGAGGACGCGAGGACGAGAGGACGGGAGGACAGGAGGATGGGAGGACGGGAGGAAGAGAGGACAGGAGGACGGGAGGAAGAGAGGACAGGAGGACGGGAGGAAGAGAGGACGGGAGGACAGGAGGACGGGAGGATGGGAGGACGGGAGGACAAGAGGACGGGAGGATGGGAGGACAGGAGGACGGGAGGAAGAGAGGACAGGAGGACGGGAGGAAGAGAGGACGGGAGGACGGGAGGACGGGAGGATGGGAGGACGGGAGGACAAGAGGACGGGAGGATGGGAGGACAGGAGGACGGGAGGAAGAGAGGACAGGAGGACGGGAGGAAGAGAGGACGGGAGGACAAGAGGAAGAGAGGAAGGGAGGACAGGAGGAAGGGAGGACAGGAGGACGGGAGGAAGAGAGGACGGGAGGACAGGAGGAAGAGAGGACGGGGGGACGGGAGGACGAGAGGACGGGAGGACGGGAGGACGGGAGGACAGGAGGAAGGGAGGACAGGAGGAAGAGAGGACAGGAGGAAGAGAGGACAGGAGGAAGAGAGGACAGGAGGAAGACAGGACGGGAGGACGGGATCTGCGGCATCAGATGTGGACTACTTATTGTAATGTACACAGGGAGCCTCCAGACCACGCGACTCAGTTATGGTGGGACGAGGAGCAGATTACACTTAAAGGTGAACTATGGGGTAATTTTTTTTTTCCCATAGTCCTCTTAATTGTCACGGGAGGACATATACTAGCCTCCTCCTGTGATCCAAAGCTCAGTATATAGCGGGCTACAGCTCGCTGTATACTGAGACCGCCGCAGCCGGGACGGATCCCGACATTACTGTCGAGATCCGCCCAGCTGTGTGATTGACAGCTGGCTCCGCCTATCTAGAGGCAGAGCCAGCTCTACCCGGCCCCTCCAGTCAGCACTAGAGTATCGGAGCGGGGAGGAATCCCTGCAGTGAGCCGTAAGTGACAGTCACCGCTCTCTGCAGGGACAGGATCGAGAAGTGAGCGAGCGACGGTATGTGTTCACTCACTAGCTGATCTATTGAACCGACCTGTGACAGTTTCATTGTCACAGGTCGGCTCCAACTATGAGGCTGAGTGAAAAGCCCCCCCCTCATATTTCTCCTTTAACTCTTTTGCCTGCCAAAGCTTTGTGCTTATGTCCATTCACTCCTGAGACTTACACAGCTCAGCCGCACAGCACAGTCCTGTCTGGCAGAGCAGGAGACCTAATGTTTTCTCTGCTGCAGGTCAGTAACGCTTACAGGTCTTGTTCCTCCCCCGGCCTGCGACTGGACAGTGAAGGAGTAGCAGAAGAAGATTGAGCTCATCTCTCCGTCAGTCTGCTCTCTCCTGTTGTCAGCGTGCTCCTCGTTAGCACACAAGCACCGTAGCCCCCATTCATTGGCTTTGCTGTGCTGCTTTTCCCTCTCAGCCCTGCAGTACAGGGAGTTGCCAGAGGCTTTTATCAGGTCCCGCACCGCTTGCCTTAAATACAGTGACATATTAATTAATAAAGAGCCGCCAGGTGTGCTTTTATATTTACCTGGAGATCGGCTTTATATGAGATATATAAATATTCTATAAATAAAAAATATTATCCTGTGCATTTTGTATGTTCTCCCGTCACAAAGGGCACTTGTGGTTTACAGAGCTCAATAGCTCAAGCTGAAGTTTGCACGGACAAGTGAATGAGTCAGAGCGGTGACTCCTCCCCCTCAAAAGCAGTAATCCCCCCCTCTATAGCAGTAATCCCCCTCTTTAGAGCAGTGATCCCCCTTAAGAACAGTGATCCCCCCTTTATAGCAGTGATCCCCCCTCTATAGCAGTAATCCCCCTCTTTAGAGCAGTGATCCCTCTTAAGAGCAGTGATACCCCCCTCTCTCGTAGTGACCCCCCCCCCATAAAGCAGTGATCCCCCACTCCATCACAGGGGCTCCTTAACCTCCAGAACAGTGATCCCCCCTTTATAGCAGTGATCCCCCCTCTATAGCAGTAATCCCCCTCTTTAGAGCAGTGATCCCTCTTAAGAGCAGTGATACCCCCCTCTCTCGTAGTGACCCCCCCCCCATAAAGCAGTGATCCCCCACTCCATCACAGGGGCTCCTTAACCTCCAGAACAGTGATCCCCCCTTTATAGCAGTGATCCCCCCTCTATAGCAGTAATCCCCCTCTTTAGAGCAGTGATCCCTCTTAAGAGCAGTGATACCCCCCTCTCTCGTAGTGACCCCCCCCCCATAAAGCAGTGATCCCCCACTCCATCACAGGGGCTCCTTAACCTCCAGAACAGTGATCCCCCCTTTATAGCAGTGATCCCCCCTCTATAGCAGTAATCCCCCTCTTTAGAGCAGTTATCCCCCCTCTGTCACAGAGGCCCCTCCCCCTCCAAAACAGTGACTCCTCCCCCTCCAGAGTAGTGTCTGTCACCCCTCCATCCTGGATTAGCCACTAGTGGGAATAGTTGGGGGCCCGATGCTATCACTCTTCAACCGTCACTTGCTGGGGTTCAGATTCAACAACTGTTTTGATACATTGGGATCATAGGGAGTGCATTGTTTTCAATGGGTCAGCTGACTCATGAGGTCTGTTCATCTATCTTTTCACCCAAGATTCACACATTTTCCTACCTGGATTAAGCTTGAAGATCTGTGACTGTCGGGTGAAAGATGTGTGTAAAATCTTGGGTAAAAACATTGATAAATAGACCCCATAGACTTGTATTAAGGGAAGGAACAGTAAAGCACAACCCTTGCGCAGCGCTGCAAAATAAGAAGCACGACCGGTGTATGGAATCAGCAAATATGTCCGCCGCCATGTACACTTCCACATGGAGTTTGGAGGTCTGTAGCTATTGACTCTGCAGACAGTTGGCGACTTCTGCGCACTGTGCGCTTCAGCATGCGCTGACCCCCGCTCTGTCATTTTACGTGGCCGACCACTTCATGGCTGAGTTGCTGTTGTTCCCAGTTGCTTCCCCTTCGTTATAATACCAGTAACAGGTGACCGCGGAATATTTAGTAGCCAGGAAATGTCACGGAACACCCAAATCCAATGATTTGGAGGGGGAGTGGCCCAATACTTTTGGTAATATAGTCTATGTCATTACAATCTATACATAGGAGCGAGTTGTTTTCGGCACCCATCGGTCTGATCATGTGCAATCATTCAGCCCAAAAAACTCTAGAAGCCAATGCGTTCCCTGTAATACAAGGTCCTCCTAATAAAGTGCGGCTGACCTTTCCCCCGCGTGGGAGAGCGCTCTTCCCCTTTATTGTATTTACTGTCAGTGAACATCGTCTATTCCTCGGCGGCTTCTCCCATTAATGTCAATTGATCGGCGTCTCGCACGCTCCTAAAGCACTCGTTGTTTGCAGGAAGTGGATGACGATTTCTGAAATAACAGGAAATTTACCTTCTTCGAGCTTTTTATCTTCTCGAAAGGACCATATCTGCTAATAAATTGGCTTAATTGTTGCCTGAGGATCCACGCGCTGCACTTATTATAATCGCATTGCAAAAACAAGAACCGCAGATTTAAAGGGGACCTACAACCATCTCACATTTATAGACTTGCTTGTGAGCTGATATTAATGCCATTTCTTTGTTTAAAGGAGAACTATGAGGGGGGTGCTTTTCACTCACCTCATAGTTCTAGCCGACCTCTTACAATGAGACTGTCACAGGTCGGCTCAGTTGATCGGGAGGTGAGCAAACACATAACGGCGTTCGTTCACCTCTCGATCCTGTCACGGCTCTCTGCCGCGACAAGGAAGGGGCTGGATTCCCCGCTCCGATCTTCCAGCGCTGACTGGCGGAACGGACGGGGGAGGGGGCGGGTACAGCTGCCTCTGCCTCTAGATAGGCAGAGTCAACTGTCAGTCACGCAGCTGGGCGCATTCCGGCACAATTGTCGGGATCCGCATCAGCTGCGGCGTCTCAGTATACCGCGAGCTACAGCTCCCTGTATACTGAGCCTAGGGTGACGGGAGGACGCTAGTTTCTGTCCTCCCGTTACCCTAAGGAGAACTATGGGGAAAAGACTTAACCCCATAGTTCTCCTTTAAATATAGATTCCCCCTCCCTACAGAAATAAGGTTCTACTACCGGTAGCTGTACATATCTCTCAGTGCTCTACAGCTGACCCTGTCCAACCTCGTCTGGGTTGAATGATCCCCAACATTCATAATTGCAAAAGTAAGAAGAGGTGGCACCCAGGGCCGTAGCTAGGGTGAGGCGACTGAGGCACTCGCCTCGGGCGCAGGTGTGGGGGCACGGCTCAGCCCGGCAGGGAGAAGAGGGGCGGCACAGCCTGCAGCTTTTCCTCAGGTCCCCGCTGCTCTCCCCTACCTGTATGGGCAGAAGCAGCGGGGATCCGAGGAGAAGTAAAGCGCTGAAGCCGGCGGGGGTTGAAGGAGGGAGCTGTCACTTTAAGATGGCCGAGCGGTGAGGAGAGAGAGAGCCGCTCGGCCAGGATCTCACAGCCAGCAGCTCTCTCTGAACTCACCACTGGTAGGATCCTCAGTGATTGGCGGAGGGCTACGGTAGTCCCTATATTCAAAAAGGGGGCAAGGTGCCAACCTGGGAACTATAGGCCGGTCAGTCTAACATCGGTAGTTTGTAAAATGCTAGAGGGCATAATAAAGGATTATCTGGTAGAATTTGTTCAGGAAAACGGGATAGTTAATGACAATCAGCACGGGTTCAGGAAAGACCGTTCCTGCCTAACTAACTTGCTAACTTTTTATGAGGGGGTGAGTAGAGATATGGACGGAGGTAAGCCGGTGGATGTGGTATATCTGGATTTCGCAAAGGCATTTGATACGGTACCACACAAACGCTTGCTACACAAGCTGAGGGCTATGGGCATAGATGAGGTGGTGTGTACGTGGATAGAGAACTGGCTACGGGAACGTGTCCAGAGGGTATCTGTAAATGGCACCTTTTCAGACTGGGCTAGTGTAATGAGCGGTGTGCCTCAGGGTTCTGTGCTGGGTCCCATATTGTTCAACTTATTTATTAATGACATCGGGGAGGGTGTTAACAGCGATATTTCCGTGTTTGCGGATGACACCAAAATAGGGAGGGTAATAGACACGGACTTAGACACTATAACATTACAGGAGGACCTGGATAAAATAGGGGAGTGGGCATTAATGTGGCAGATGAGGTTTAATGTCGATAAATGCAAAGTAATGCACTTTGGAATTAAAAATAAACAAATGGGTTATACAATTATGGGTATGCCGCTGGGGAAGTCAGAAATGGAGAAGGATTTGGGGGTCATTGTAGACCACAAACTGAAAGGTAGTTTGCAGTGCCAGGCTGCTGTAAACAAAGCTAGCAGGGTCTTGTCCTGTATTAAAAAGGGGATGTATTGCAGGGACAAGTCTATAATTTTGCCACTTTATAGATCATTGGTTCGACCTCATCTGGAGTACGCGGTCCAGTTCTGGTCACCAGTACTAAGAAAAGATGTCCTTGAGTTGGAAAAAGTCCAGCGAAGGGCAACCAAACTAATTAGGGGTATGGAGGACCAGAGCTACGAGACAAGGCTACTAAATTTAAACATGTTCACATTAGAGGTGAGGAGATTAAGGGGGGATAGGATTTCCATGTACAAAATGTTCAATGGTGGTAGCAACATTAGCGATAAACTGTTTAAAATTAACTCCGTTACAAAAACTAGAGGCCACCACCTAAAATTGGTGGGGAAAAAATTCCAGCACAAGGGGCGAAGGGGGTTCTTCACAGTAAGATCAGTTAGGGTCTGGAACTCACTGCCACAGGCGGTGATTTCAGCAAAGAATGTGGAATTGTTCAAGAAACTTTTGGACGATTTCTTAAGGGACCGTAATATACAGGGGTACAGGTAATATACAGGGGTACAGGTAATATACAGGGGTACAGGTAACATACAGGGGTACCGGTAACATACAGGGGTACAGGTAATATACAGGGGTACAGGTAATATACAGGGGTACAGGTACTCCTAGAATGAGATCCTAATAGGTTGGACTTGATGGACTAATGTCTTTATTCAACCTCAAATACTATGTAACTATGTAACCACGTGCCCGTCCAGAAGTGGCAGCACTCCCTCCTCCACCCCCTGACGCCTTCAGCACTTTGTTTCTCCTCAGATCCCCGCTGCCTCAGCCCATACAGGTTGAGGAGAGCAGCAGGGATCCAAGAGAAGCTGCAGGCTGTGTCACCCCTCTGTGCATGGCCGAGCAACTCAGGATTGAGAGCGGAGGATCGGTAAATATCAGTGATATATACCGATCCTCTGTGTGCAGCATAAACATTGGAGCAATTAGCTGATCACTCCAGTGTTTGTAAATAACTGGTCCCCAGTACTATGTGTCCCCAGTTATGAATGAGCAGGCAGTGCTTTACATCATTTCCTGTTCATTCATGAGTTTCTCAATGGGGAGAAGCACTGAGTAAAGAGGCTCCTCCCCATTCAGAAACTGGATGATAGTAAATAATTTCTGAATGAATGGGAAGCCTCTGTACTTTCTATTCATTCAGAACAGAGGCAGCAGAAAAGGAGAGTGAGGACTCTGTGTCCTCAATCTCTTTTTCTATTTTAAAAGGTAAATATCAGGGGGCTGTTTAGACCCCTAATATTTCCCTGAAACCCCCCCCAACAGTAAACATAAATTAAAATACATAAATAATATCAAATGAATAATAAAATAAATAAAAAAACACATCCTGGAGGTGGGGTGCATGACGTCACATGACGCCGCGTGTGCACGGTGTTGGGTGACGTCACAGGCCTGTTGAGGGGGGGCACATTTTTTTGCTCTTGCCTCGGACGCAAAAGGAGCTAGCTACGGCTTCAGCAAAGGTATCTCTTAACCTTATCAAGGAAGTGGAAGGATGGGAACCGTATTGGTTGGTCTAGAAGTCAGAAAAGTCAACAGTACACCTCTTCCACCGTGCCCAGTTAAGAGGCCCCCCCCCTCTTATGACAGACACTGCCATCCAAGGCGCAAGAAGAATTTTTGAGGCCCTCAAGTGCGAACACTTATTCACGATAGAGAGAGAGAGAGAGAGAGAGAGATGGGTAGGTTGATAGATAGATAGATAGATAGATAGATAGATAGATAGATAGATAGATAGATAGATAGATGGGTAGGTTGATAGATAGAGAGATAGATAGATAGATGGGTAGGTTGATAGATTGATAGATAGATAGATAGATAGATAGATAGATAGATAGATAGATAGATAGATAGATAGATAGATA
>NW_017308491.1:103902-109948 GCF_000935625.1 Nanorana parkeri | reverse complement strand
TGATAGATAGATAGATAGATAGATAGATAGATAGATAGATAGATAGATAGATAGATAGATAGATAGATAGATTGATAGATAGAGAGATGGGTAGGTTGATAGATTGATAGATAGATAGATAGATAGATAGATAGATAGATAGATAGATAGATAGATAGATAGATAGATAGATAGATAGATAGATAGATAGATGGGTAGGTTGATAGATTGATAGATAGATAGATAGATAGATAGATAGATAGATAGATAGATAGATAGATAGATAGATAGATAGATAGATAGATAGATAGATAGATGGGTAGGTTGATAGATTGATAGATAGATAGATAGATAGATAGATAGATAGATAGATAGATAGATAGATAGATAGATAGATAGATAGATAGATAGATGGGTAGGTTGATAGATAGAGAGATAGATAGATAGATAGATGGGTAGGTTGATAGATTGATAGATAGATAGATAGATAGATAGATAGATAGATAGATAGATAGATAGATAGATAGATAGATAGATAGATGGGTAGGTTGATAGATTGATAGATAGAGAGATGGGTAGGTTGATAGATAGATAGATAGATAGATAGATAGATAGATAGATAGGTTGCCCTCAAAGGTATCTGTAAGACAATATAAATGTATCTAATCTTTATCATAATTGCCTCTGCGTTCCATTATCACTGCTTTTAGTAATAACTTAAAAACAAGTAATAGTAATAACTGTCGTGCAGCTGTCATGCTCTCAGTCACCTCCTCTGATGGTGTCACCCGGTGTTGGCCTCACCTCTCGCACCCCCTTTGTGACGCCACTGCTTGTTTGCATCTTTCTACAATGTAGGCCACTGAGAGGTGAAGTGAATAACATTGATCATCTGGCTACAATGACACCTGGAAGTGTGGGGGATATATTTCAATGACACCTGGAAGTGGGGGGGGATATATTACAATGGCACCTAGTGTTCCGCCTTCTCCAGTCCTGCTCCCACAGTGCTCTGCCTCCTCCAGGAAGTGGGGGGGGGGATATTACAATGGCACTTGGATTGCGAGGGGGTATATTAGGCAGGAAGTGAACATTTTGTCCCTGAAGTTGATGTGTTGGAAGCAGATATAATGGACAAGTGTGAGTATTTGAGGGACCAAATTGTGATGTTTAGACGATTGGGTCAGAGCAACTCCAAACCTGCAGCTCTTGTGGGTCTGCAGTGGTCAGGAACTACCAAAAGTGGTCCATGGAAGGAAAACCGGGGAACCTGTGACAGGGTAATGGGTGGCCGAGGCTCACTGATGACATGGGGAGTGGAGTCTGGCTCATGTAGTCCGATCCATGGAGGCCTAACCAAGCAACTTGGTGCCAGATACCACAGCACACCTTCAGAGGTCTAGTGGAGTCCATGCCCTGACGGGTCAGGAAAAGGGGGACCTACTTAATATTAGGGGGGGTCATCCGGATACCAAAGCATACCTTCAGAGGTCTAGTGGAGTCCATGCCCTGACGGGTCAGGAAAAGGGGGACCTACTTAATATTAGGGGGGGTCATCCGGATACCAAAGCATACCTTCAGAGGTCTAGTGGAGTCCATGCCCTGACGGGTCAGGAAAAGGGGGACCTACTTAATATTAGGGGGAGTCATCAGATACCACAGTATACCTTCAGAGGTCTAGTGGGGTCCATAACTGGGCGGGTCAGGAAAAGGGGGACCTACTTAATATTAGGGGGAGTCATCA
The DNA here is from genome assembly GCF_000935625.1 of Nanorana parkeri. NCBI lineage: Eukaryota > Metazoa > Chordata > Amphibia > Anura > Dicroglossidae > Nanorana > Nanorana parkeri. The sequence goes on along the minus strand of NW_017308491.1, from coordinate 108,225 downwards.
GATACCACAGTATACCTTCAGAGGTCTAGTGGGGTCCATAACTGGGCGGGTCAGGAAAAGGGGGACCTACTTAATATTAGGGGGAGTCATCAGATACCACAGTATACCTTCAGAGGTCTAGTGGGGTCCATAACTGGGCGGGTCAGGAAAAGGGGGACCTACTTAATATTAGGGGGAGTCATCAGATACCACAGTATACCTTCAGAGGTCTAGTGGGGTCCATAACTGGGCGGGTCAGGAAAAGGGGGACCTACTTAATATTAGGGGGAGTCATCAGATACCACAGTATACCTTCAGAGGTCTAGTGGGGTCCATAACTGGGCGGGTCAGGAAAAGGGGGACCTACTTAATATTAGGGGGAGTCATCAGATACCACAGTATACCTTCAGAGGTCTAGTGGGGTCCATAACTGGGCGGGTCAGGAAAAGGGGGACCTACTTAATATTAGGGGGACACAGTATACCTTCAGAGGTCTAGTGGGGTCCATAACTGGGTGGGTCAGGAAAAGGGGGACCTACTTAATATTAGGGGGGGGTCATCAGATACCACAGTATACCTTCAGAGGTCTAGTGGGGTCCATAACTGGGCAGGTCAGGAAAAGGGGGACATACTCAATATTAGGGGGGTCATCCAGATACCACAGCATACCTTCAGAGGTCTAGTGGAGCCCATGTCTTGACGGGTCAGGAAAAGGGGGACCTCCTCAATATTAGGCAGGTGGTCATTATGTTCGGTGTATGCCACAGCAACAGACACAGAACATCAGTACAGACAGGGCCCGGCTTTGTGATGGAAAACCGAAGAGCTTTTGATTGCCCGAATATACTGCACGTCAGTGTTTAATGATCGACACTAACCATACGAGGCCCGTCTCCGGCACGCCGCGGGTAGAACCATCTTCTTGTTATCTCCAGGCCCCTGCGTGCTGCGGTTTTATGACCTCTCATTTCTCAGTACTCCGTGCACTTGTCCGTGGAGCGGCGCACCTTTTTTCCATCACCATAAAGTCTGTGCGTGTTTCATATTCAGGGCATTCTGCAGACTGATGAACTCACTCCAACTTCCCATCAAACCGGATTTATGAGCTAGCACATGCGCTACGGCAGAATGTGTTTGAAGTGCATTTGCCGTGCCAGTCTGTCCATCAAGAAGCCCCCCGGTGGTGCGAGTTCTGCCGATCCGTATCTCTGGACGGACTTTTAGATAACATCTTTTTTTGATTTTTTTTAATGTTTCTAGTAAAAGGCTCGCTCTAGGACGTTATTGTTTACACATCGCCGACAGATGGACAACCTAGACACATCAGTCACTGCCTCCAGAGGAGCATACATGCCCCTCTCATTGTCCTTCAGTAGGGTCGCCACCCGTCCGGTTTTCACCCAAACAGGCTGATTTTGGAGTCTTGTGCCCGGGGGTCCAGCCAGAGGAATGAATGTAGGGTTACTTAAAAGAGAACTATGGGGTCAGTGTTTTTCCCCATAGTTCTCCTAAGGGTCACGGGAGAACACAAACTAGCGTCCTCCCGTCACCCAAAGTCAGGATAGCAATCAAAGTAAAGTAAAAAAAATACCAGTTTTTAAAATTAAAATTAAATAAAAGAAATCTAAAAATAATGTAAAATTTTTTTGCAAAGTCCCCACGAGCACGCGCGTCACCACGTAAACACGCGTAAGGTGCGCCTACGTATGAAAACGACGAACGCGCTACACATGTTGGGTATCACCGTGCACGCCGGAAGTGAGAGCAATAATTCTAGGGCCAGTATTTTTGGGTATCTCTAAATCGATGACCTGTGGGGGGCTTTTCAAGCGTCATATGTGGACTTTTTGGGGGTACTGAAGTTTGTTGCCATTTCACTGACGCGCACAATTTTTAACCTAGGCGTGTTGGTTATCTATTTACGCGGTGTAACCTCATCTTTTATATATTATTTTTAAAAAATGGGTATTTTATTGTGTTTTGGGGCATTTAAGTACATTTTACACTACATTTTGGGGTTTGATAAGGAGTTGCGCTAATAGGGTCTCGGCTTTCAGAAAATACACAATGTTTGGGGGGTTTTAAGTAATTTTCAGGCCTAAAATGTGGAATATAAAATGGGTGCAAAAAAAAAAAAGCCTCAGTCATGAAAGGGTTAAGGGGCCGCGTGTTGGACTGTTGCTCTCACCAGGAACACCGCGTTCTGGAGCTCACAGTGCTCCCGGGGGAAGGGGGCGGTCGGCTTTTCAATATGTCAGATCTATGTAATCAATAAAAACCAATGATATGATGCAACAATAGGCTCCATATACTGTTAGTACAACAAGAGGTTACGTGAACATGAAAGTGAGGACATCATAAAAAGTTGTTTCAGGACACTTTTGACCTTTTTTTTTTCTATCCCCCCCGCCCCCCTCCTTCCCCGGTTCCAGCTGCCTCTAATTCTTTGTACGGTAATTGTATTATTTGGAAGCGAAGGGCTTTTTATTTAATGCTGGCTGTCCGTACGCAACATCTGCGGCAGATCCAAAAAGCTGTTCCCGTGCCAGCTGCCGCTCCTGGCAGATGAAGCTAAAGCCCACCTCGCTGGATAGGAAACAGCTTACTATATCATGTCAAATTATCCTTCTCTCCCGCTTTAGATGTTGACGACGGCCGTGCCAGCTTCAAGGGCACGGGCGCATTACTCTGCCGGGGTTTTGCCGGGGTTTTGGACGCCGGTCAAGGCTCTGGTGATTTTCCATCATTGATATTATTGCGCTGCCATTATAACTACCGCCGAGTGTTTAGGAAAGGATCACACAGGACCGTAAATACGGACTAACGCCTCGCGTCTAGCCGAGCATCCGTTCCCCCGCATCTGCGCCCGCCGAAACATTTATCACCAGCAGATGAACGTCATGTCAAGCTGGAAACCATTAAGAAAGAACTTTGGTCCGTGTGGACCTAGCATCAGCTTTATTTCACGTTGGGTGCGTGCACGCTCAGCAATGTAAGACTCCCAGGTGCCTATTACCTCTCGTATATAGTGAGGGGCGGTATTATTATTATACAGGACTTATATGGCGCCAACAGCTTGCGCAGCGCTTTACAATGGCATTCCGGGCCGCGTGTGAAGTCCAGCACTTAGCTAGGACATTCTCAGCCAGGTTAGCTCCGATCCTCTGGCAAAGTTATATACACTGAGTGGCCGGATTATTATATACACTGAGTGGCCGGATTATTATGACCACCTGACGTTTGTAGGCTAATTAGCTATAATTTGGCGCTGAAGTTGCTAGAGGGCCAGACCATTATAAATAGGGAAGCAGGTTGGACCACGACAGTAGAAGTGATTTGTTTCTGAAGATTCGGGGAAACAACGCGATGTAACAGCCTTTGAACGTGGGATGATTGTTGGCGCTCGGAGCCATGGAGCGAGTATCAGCAACACAGCAGAATTCGTTACATGTTCAGGAGCGGCTCATTGTTAAAGTGTTTAAAGACCGGACTGTCAGCCGAAAATCTGGGTCTGAGCGTGCGAATTGTGGCCGTCAGCGACTAGTCAATGTTAGGGCAGAACGGGGGAGGGGCAAGACTGGTACAAGACAACAGAAGGGCAACAGTGCCGTGTCAGATTCCTCGCATCACCTTTCATCATCTCGTGGAGTCACCAGGCGGCCCAACGAAGTCATCTCGTGGCCCGAAGTACTGATAGGGTGGTCATAATAATCTGGCCACTCAGTGTATCAATTGATAAATACCGTGTTTCCCCGAAAATAAGACCTACCCCAAAAGTAAGACCTAGCACTATTTTTAAACATTCCTGTAATATAAGACCTAGTTTAGGGATGGGGGCGGCCCAGAGAGCAACCGGAGTCATGGCGGGGACTGACCGCTGCGCCGCAGCTCCCGCATGCCGCCCGTGTCAGGAAATACACCCGTCTGCCTTTGTTTAGAGAGCTGCCGCCGGTCAGAGAACTACATTTCCCGGCAGGCAGCGGCACAGCGAGGCAAGGAACGCATGGCCAGTGGGGTCGGGGTGAGGTGACTGAGCCTCAGTCACTGTGGGAATTTCTGACTGGAGGTCCGTGCAGTCCAGCCTGGCGATGAGAGAGGTGGCTCCCTGGCGGGGATCCCACATAGAACTGTGGACGGCATCAGAGGAGAGAGCTCCAGGGCAGCTGCAGCCGGCAGGTATTGTGACACTGTGTGTGACAGTATTTAACCTCTTGCCGTCCGCCCGTTAAGAAAAAAACGGACGGACGGCAGACTCGCATCAACGGGTTGCCGTCTCCAGACGGCATTTTTTTCCTGCTCGCGCGCGCCCCCTAGCGCGCACGCACGGGCAGGAAAGACCCGCTA
>NW_017308491.1:101138-102114 GCF_000935625.1 Nanorana parkeri | reverse complement strand
TCCGTCCTCCGTTGTGGGGCCCGCCTCCTCCATCACCGGCCCCACCTCCTTCTCTGATGCTGACCCCCAGGGCCCCGCCTCCTCCTCCCCGCCACGTCCAGCCTCCTCCACCACCGCTTCTGACTCTCATTGACTCAGCAGTGGCTATGGAGAAGAACGCAGCGGTGATCTGAACAGCGGCGCGTTCAAACCCATAGCGACCCGGGCGGCCTGCACAGCATCAGGGGGGTGTCCTGGCCAGGCCCCCCCTGTGCCCGGGCCCCATAGCGGCCGCCTGGGTCGCTATGGCTATTGTGACGCCACTGCGTATAACAACAAAACATGTGCAAAGTCCTATAGTCCATGTTCTTTATAAATCAGTCACAGCCTGAGGTAAAACAAACCTGTCCTCTGTCACCATGCTGGGGAGAAGGACGATTGCTCCTTGGCCTCTCTGCAAAGTTCTGACATGTCTCCTGCTGAGTCAAAGCTCTCCAACCAGTGGGAGGCATGGACTTTGCTGATTGTAGAGCTACAGCTCTGACCCAGCAATGGGAGTGTCTGACATCTGTAGTAACACTGCTGCACCCACTGAAAGAGAACAGGGGGTCTTCCCCCGCAGCTGCTGGCATAGAAGGTCCCCTTTAGAAAGGAAAATTAGGTGAAAGACATTGAATACCTTTTTGTTTTGATGTACTTGGAATGTTCTTCACTGATTTATTATTATTACATAGTATTTATAAAGCGCCAACAGTTTGCACAGCGCTTTACAATATAAGGAAGACATTACAGTTACAATACAATTCAAGACAAGACAGACATCCCAACCTGCAAAACCTTATTTCAGGGAGGTTCCCGTCTCTTTTAAGGGAGGTGCCTTTTCTGTTTTTTGGTTGTTTTTTTTTACAGCAGCCGTCGTCAGAATATAAAAGAAATAATAATGATAATATATGTATATACATATATATACACACACACACACACACACACACACACA
>NW_017308491.1:97978-100391 GCF_000935625.1 Nanorana parkeri | reverse complement strand
CAAGCCTCGTTCTGAGGCTACTCTAGAGATCACATGACCTTCCTCCAGGAGGCAAGCCTCGTTCTGAGGCTACTCTAGAGATCACATGACCTTCCTCCAGGAGGCAAGCCTCACTCTGAAACTTTACCCACCAATATCTTACCGGAAAGGTTTACTCAGAGTAAACCTTTCAGGGAGAAAATGTCTCTCTCGCAGACATCAGGGAGCTGCTGTCCAAAAGAGGGAGACTCCCTGAACATCAGGGAGACTTGAGATCTCTGACAAGATGGTAAGGAGGGCCCTGCCCCTGAGGGCTTACAATCTAAAAGGGGAGTGGAAGTGATGCATGACGAGGGAGCTGTGTGGGGATGAATTGTTTGAGAATGTGAAGGTTCAGTGGTTAGGTTGAAGTGGGATCGGCTTCCTTGAAGAGATGAGTCTTTAGGGACTCATCTCATGATTTTTTTCTATAGTAAAAAAACCCATTAATTTAACTATGGCAGCGCATGGCAAAGCTTTGTGACGCATTGCCGTGCATTGTGATACCCTGTGTTGTAATTTGATATATACGCCTGTATCATTTTATCACAACACAAACACCAACACAGCGCAAAAAACATTTATAACATAAATCGCTTATTTACAGTTTAGCGTTCCTTCATTTTTTAAAAATCCGCCTTTCCTCAGCCACTCATTGGTGCGGCAGTATTAAAGGAGAACTATGAGGGGGAGGGGCTTTTCACTCACCTCATAGTTCTAGCCGACCTGTGACAATGAGACTGTCACAGGTCGGCTCAGTAGATCGGGAAGTGAGGGAACACATACCGGCGTTCGCTCACCTCTCGATCCTGTCACGGCTCTCTGTCGTGACAGGGGAGGGGCTGGATTCCCCCCTCCCCGCTCCGATCCTCCAGCGCTGACTGGCGGAACGGACGGGGGAGGGGGCGGGTACAGCTGGCTCTGCCTCTAGATAGGCAGAGCCAGCTGTCACTCACGCAGCTGGGTGGATCCAGACATAATTGTCAGGATCCGCTTCAGCTGCGGCGTCTCAGTATACCGCGAGCAGCAGCTCCCTATATACGGAGCTTAGGGTGACGGGAGGATGCTAGTTTGTGTCCCCCCGTTACCCTAAGGAGAACTACGGGGAAAACCTTAATCCCATAGTTCTCCTTTAAAGTCAAGTGTTAGGCCTCATTCAGGCGCCATTCACACCGGGGCTGAAGCGTTTCATTGTGGTTTCTGCACGAAACACAATTAAAAACGCTCAAACGTGCTGATCAGCGCATTTCTGTTAAAATGGGGGCTTTCGTTGTGGGGGGCCTTACAAAATTTTTTCCCTTTGTTATCCCCCTTTGTAAACTGGAAAACTGGTGTTTGGCACAGCTGGCTACACCGATTTACCCACCTGAACTTAGATACGTGCTTATATGTTTACGAACCGCAATGACGCCATCTGGTGTACTTGGCATAGTGGCAGAGAGACCCACCGACGACAGATTTACATACTCACGTCTTCATGCCAAAGAGGTGTCTAATAGATGTTTGGTTGATTTATGTCAGTACCCCCCCCTCGGGGGCGGTGGCCTCGACAGTTCCTATTCTGTTAATTCTGTTAATTCTATGTATCACAAGTTATCTTCCTATTCTTATATGTCTGATTGTATCGCAGATGTGCTGTTGTATAAATAAAGAATTTACAAAAAAAGAGTCAGGTAAGTCTGGACCGGGAAGGGGGGAAGGGGGATGCAGGCCGGGCCTTGTTTGGCCTTGTGGGAAATCCGGCCCTGCCCACAAAAACTCAATGAGATGGTCTACAAAAACCAATGTGATAAGCTGCACTGCTACTGTCTATCCTTTCTTATCTATTGACTGAACATGAACTTCTGAGTTCGGTAGAGCACCCTAGCAAGAGAGTGGCTTACAGGGGTGAGATGACATATACACGTTCAGTCGCCCTATGATGGATATCTATGGTCTTCTGCAGATTCCCCTTAAAAAATAATATGTTATTTCCCACACTATTATAAAGGCCAAGTCATGATGTGTCCCCAGGCTTTGCAGCTTTGATTGTGGGACACACAGCTGGAGTTTCCTCTGCCTGCAGTCCTGAATGTGCGCATTCCTTATCTGCCACTTGCCAGTCTATTTGTATTAAAACATCTGTTTTCTCCCCTAAAAACCCAATTTGCGGAGTCCATCTTGGACTACGTTTTTTTAGCCGCCATCTGTTCTGTCCCTGTAGCCTTTCCTAATCATCTCTTCTTGTCGATCGCGTACATGGCGCGCAGTTAATATTTACAGATTGAGAGATATTATGACTACAAGCATTGAATCTGCTCTGATTGATACATCGTGTCATCGTTATTCACATGTCACGTCGGGCTGTAATTATATATTGTAATCAGGGACATTGTACACTGGGTTTTTTTCTCCT
>NW_017308491.1:94516-97847 GCF_000935625.1 Nanorana parkeri | reverse complement strand
GTCAGAACACTTCTGCCCTTCGGCCATCATAAATTATTTAATAAGGCGAGGATTCTTCAAATTAGTCTGCTCCTCAGACAGAAAAGACCTCCGGCAAGTAAAAATGTTCCAGGAGCTGAAGGTGTGTTGGTGGTTCCAGGAGTTTTAAAGTAAACCTGGCACAAACCTGAGCTTTTCAGACTGATTATCTGAGGCAAAAATACATTACATAAGAAGGGTTATCCTCAGTAAAACTATCAGTATTTCCAGAGACGCAGGCAGATCAAGTTATGTTTCAACCTCAGCTGTTCCTATAAAGTAATACTTGGCCTCCTCCATCCTTCCTTATTGTGATGTCCTGTGTCACTGCCCAGTACTTGGCCTACCCCGTCCTTCCTGCCAAGCTTCCTTATAGAGCCTTTGTTTCGATGGCCTATGTCACTGCCCAATACTTTGCCTACCCCGTCCTTCCTGCCAAGCTTCCTTATACATCCTTTAAAGTGATGGCGGGGTCACTGCTCAATACTTGGCCTACTCCAACCTTCCTGCCAAGCTTCCTTATAGATCCTTTAAAGTGATGGCCGGTGTCACTGCTCAATACTTGGCCCACCCCATCCTCCCTGCCAAGCTTCCTTATAGAGCCTTTATTTCGATGGCCTATGTCACTGCCCAATACTTTGCCTACCCCGTCCTTCCTGCCAAGCTTCCTTATACATCCTTTAAAGTGATGGCGGGGTCACTGCTCAATACTTGGCCTACTCCAACCTTCCTGCCAAGCTTCCTTATAGATCCTTTAAAGTGATGGCCGGTGTCACTGCTCAATACTTGGCCCACCCCATCCTCCCTGCCAAGCTTCCTTATAGAGCCTTTATTTCGATGGCCTATGTCACTGCCCAATACTTGCCTACTCCATCCTTCCTGCCAAGCTTCCCTTTAGATCCTTTATTTCGATGGCCTGTGTCACTGCTCAATACTTGGCCTACCCCATCCTTCCTGCCAAGCTTCCCTGTAGATCCTTTATTTCGATGGCCTGTGTCACTGCTCACTACTTGGCCTACCCCGTCCTTCCTGCCAAGCTTCCTTATAGATCCTTTAATGTGATGGCTGGTGTCACTGCTCAATACTTGGCCTACCCCATCCTTCCTGCCAAGCTTCCTTATAGATCCTTTATTGTGATGGCCGGTGTCACTGCTCAGTACTTGGCCTACCCCATCCTTCCTGCCAAGCACTTGGCCTACCCCGTCCTTCCTGCCAAGCTTCCTTATAGATCCTTTAATGTGATGGCCGGTGTCACTGCTCAATAGCAGGGCTCAAGAGGTAAGCAGGGCAAGGGCTAAGCTTAGGCTAAATAGGTGGGGTGGACAGGACCAAGCTTGACTTACAGGACAAGTACCTTTGGCTTCCTCTATCTATTTACATTTGATTTTCACTGAAACCACTTCATATTTATGAATATGTCTGTTCGTTGGATGTTGTGGTGCACTGACAGCGCATTCAAAATGTTGCCTTAATAATGGGCAGCACAGTGGTGTAGTGTTTAGTGCTTCTGCCTTGCAGCACTGGGGTCCCCCGGTTCAAATCCTGGCCAGGTCACTATCTGCAAGGAGTTTGCGTGTTCTCCCTGTGCTTGCGTGGGTTTCCTCTGGTTTCCTCCCACACTGCAAAGACATGCTGGAAGGTTAATTGGCTCCTCTCTAGGTCGGCCCTCTATGTATACATGTGAGATAGGCATCTCAGATTGTAAACTCCTTGAGGGTAGGGACTGATGTGAATGTGCTGCGTAAATTGTCAGCGCTATATAAATACCTGCAATAAATAAGGTAAAGCACATTAGCATTTGTCTGGTAATACATCACAATGCACTGGAGTAGTGTACAGGGGGCCTTAAAGGTTGCAGATGTGCACCTAGTCAACTGAAAGCTTCTGTAGTGGTCTCCACTGATGAGATCTTTTCTTCTTGTCTCCATTCCCACATATGGAGAACCTTTGGGAAATCCTGATTGGCTGGGAAGCCGGCTCCATGTTTCCTCGAGGCACTGGAGGAAATCTCCCTCTGACCGGAAGTTCCGGTATCGGAGCATTTGGGTGAGTACGAGCACTCGCCCAAATACTCAGTGTTGGCACCCATACTAGTATTGGTATCGGTACACCTAAAGAAAACATAAAGTCATGGAACAGTTGAAATACTTACTATTCCCAAAACATATGCTGCTCCAGCCTCCTTCAAGTACCAGTGGCATTGCCAAAATCCTGGGCACGTGGTCTTGTGATCTTCGCTGAATGAGAAACATGCCCGAACCTTCCTTTCAGCACAGAATATATGATCATGGGCTTCAGCTTTGGTCACGTCAGCACTGGAGGGAGCCTGAAGTAGCATTTTCTCCAGAAAAGGGTAACAGCTTTCAGCTTTCCATTGCTCTTAATCAGGAGCGTAACTAGAAATCACAGGGCCCCATAGGAACATTTTGTATGGGGCACCGTGATTGCTAGTTATGCCCCTTGCAGAGCCCACCTGATATCCCAAACAGCCCACCTGAGAGCGACCCTGCAGAGCCCACCATAGACTCTCTATGGTGGGCTCTGCAGGGTTTCAGGTGGGCTGCACACCTCTTACCTGTCAGCCCCGATCCGCTGTCCGCCTCCATGGTCGCTGGCAGGCCTCGCCTCCTCTGTCGCCGGGCCCCACCTCCTCCTCCGTTGCCAGGTCCTGCCTCCTCTTCCATCATCGGGCCCGCCTATTCCTCCACTTCCGACGCCAGGCCCAGCCTTCCTCCTCCACAGCTGCTGGCTGTCACTGACTCAGCAGGGGCTGTGAGGAGGAACGCGCCGCTGCACAGATCACTGACAGGTTGTCGGCGATCTAACAGCGACACGTTCCTCCTCACACCCGCCAGTGACAGCCAGCAGCCTGAGATGCCATAGCGACCGAGGTGGCCCGCATGGCACCAGGGAGTTGTCCTGGCCGGGCCCCCCTGTGCCCCGGGCCCCATAGCAGCCGCCTGGGTTGCTATGGAGATTGTTACGCCACTGCTCTTAATATATCCATCCCAGCAAGAATGTTAAAGTGTATATCTCTGATTGAAATAAATACGCCATCGCAGCCACCCCCCATCCACTTACCCATTCACACAGTAATAACAGCGCTCATTATTAGTTTTAAAACAATCTTTATTTCCTTCTTTATTGAAAATCATCAGTAGTATAAATATACTTTGGCATGGGAGCCCACAAGACTCCTTGAATAGATATTTATTTATTACAACCCCTGGAATTAAGTGGCACGCTCAGCGTTAACAAATTGTATATATATATATATATATATATATTTATTTATTTTACAGAGTACTGCAGT
>NW_017308491.1:92537-94194 GCF_000935625.1 Nanorana parkeri | reverse complement strand
TATTTAAGAAACAATCCTTTTTATAGATATGTATAGAGCTCTGTACACATTGAAGCAAGTGATATCTCTCTATATATAGAATACGTTCTATCTACCATCTATTTACAGGAAGTCAAGTATCCAACGTTGTTGATAACGCTTTGACAGAAACGAAGAAACAAAAGCGGCCGCAATCATGCCAGGCTCCATTTTCCGTAAAAAAAAAAAAGAGACATAAAAATAACAAAAAAACAACTCAACGCAACCTTGTAAAAGCGACAACAATTTGATATCAAGGAACAAAAATGGCCGTCATTACGCCAAGGCAATTTATACAGTTATGGTTTCCGTAAAACTGAGGAACATGCTGAGTGATATCAAGAATATGGCTGCGGTCACGTCAAGAGGCGCTTGGCGACTTGTACATTTGTGGTTGTTGTGACACACTGAAAATAGGAGAACTTGGTTCTGTTGATACTCAATATCAAAATCCCCAAAATGGAAATTGTTAGCTTGAGGAGAACATTGGGATCTTACAAGAAGAACCTAAGGGGGTCTTATATATATATGGCTGTGTTACGTGACTTTGAAATTTCTATACTGTCTACTTGCTCATTATTGTCATTATTAAATGACATATTAAGAAATAAATAAATACAATAATATCAAATATATATATATATACACAGGTAGTCCCCGGGTTACAAACAAGATAGGGTCTGTAGGTTTGTTCTTAAGTTGTCTTTGTATGTAAGTTGGAACAGGTAAATTTTTTAAGTGCAACTCCAGCCAAAACATTCGTTTGAGGTTCTGGATAGCATAGGGAAGGGTTACCCCCCTGTAAAGTCTGTTTTGCTGTCTGTGTCCCTGTTCAGGAGATTTCACCTCACTTTCTGTTCCTGTGACAATTGGATTTTGAACATTTTGAGTTGTCGTGGAAACAAGGATTGGTGATAAAGCTTCAGTGGAGACACCTTTTTCCCCGTGATTACTCTTACAGGAGTGAACTTCCCTTCCCAGGGGTAGATTTCCCTTATAAATGTAAATATAAATATATATATATTACATATATATATATATATTTATTTTTAATAATGACAATATTAAACAAGTAAAAATGTCAAAGTCACAAATGGCATAACAATGCCTGGCAAGGAAACAACATTTCTTACGCAAAATGTATACAACTTTCACCCAGGATTCACACTTTTTTAATAATTGGATTCAAGTAGAAAAATGCGTGATTCCTGAGCGAAAGTTGTGGCAAACTTGTTCACCCCTCCGTTTTCCAGGACTGATGCCCTGGACATAAATGGCAAAGAATGGTGTTGGCCCTGACCGTTTGTCTTTTGCTGAACTACAAAATACATTCCTCTCTAATCGTCACATACAACACAGGGAGGGGAGGGAAGATGTTCTGCAGGCCAAGGGAGAACAGGGTGGGCTGATAAGACTGCAACATGCACAGCACAGCACAGCTATGGATTTCTGACAGGATAAACACATTTTTTTTTTAATCTATAGAACAAATATTAGACAATGCTCTTAATGGTATATTTAAGAATAAAGGGAGCACATGAGAGAAATTAATTGTTAGGGTTTAGATGCACTTTAAGACTTTCAGTGGCATTTTCTATTGCTGTATATAAAAATGAAGTTTTTTACCCAAATTTTAACA
>NW_017308491.1:62210-91355 GCF_000935625.1 Nanorana parkeri | reverse complement strand
TATTTATTTCAAATACAAACTAAAAATTAATACATTTACATAAGAAAGGCAGATTTAGCTAATAAGTCAGACTGAGGCATAGATAACACTGCTGGGCCACCTCCATCTTCATAAGAAAAATGAGTCAGTAAAATTAAAAAAAATATTGCACTTTGTAGATTTTGTTTTATTATTATTTATTGTTTGGTGGGGATCTATTTTTTTAATTTTTAATTTTTTTTCATGAGAAATCACCACCACAACAAATTTTGGATTTTACATTCAATGGCACTATTATCTGGGTGGTATTACGCGAAAGCCGACTCCTCTGAAAAGTGATGCTTCTCTTTTCCTCAGAAGCCGGTGACTTTATTGACCTCCTGGCCAGAAATGAGAACCGGGGGCGCGTGACACGTTCATTTAACTTTGTAACGGCCCCGGCTGTGAGGTTGACCTGGAAATTCTATTCTGTATGGAAAAGCAGAATCGGATACAAGCTGCATCATCCACAGCAAACGTATGTAATATATCAAACGTTATATTGTATATATTTTGTTTTACTTTTTTTCTCTTTTTTGTAAAGTTGGCCGAAAATATCTTTGTCTCAAAAGCCAAATGATAATGCCGCCACCCCTTTTTCAAAAATAATTCCCAGCCTCCTAGAGAACCAAAAGGTGAAGAACCTCTTTGCAGTCTCACAGTAGAGACTCTGTTACTACTACTACCTGGTGGGTACGGGGCAACTGAACATTTATCTAAAGAACATAACTTAAATACAGAGAATATGTAGACGTTTTAGACACATTGTAATTCCTTAATAATTATTGGTGAGATCAACAAAAAAAAGAACATTTTCTTTAAGACAGGATAGTCTTCTATCCAGCCAGTAAGTGGGGCCCTGGTCCAGTTCACACATCAATCCTTGTTGAAAGCAATCAAAGGAAAGACTCATCCCTCACCTGATGGTTGGGTTCATGGTTTCAATCAGGCAGAAACAAACAAGGTTTGTCTGTTGAGCCCTACCAAAGCACAGTTACACTTTTAGGGCCCATTCACACCACATCCAGATCATCTCCAGACCAGACCAGATTGTTTCCGGATCCAAAATGCATCCTAATGTATCCCTATGCTATTTCTGGCCTCTGTTTACACCAGCGCAGTCCGTTGCAGACCAGGCCAGACAAATACTGCGTGTCTCATTTTGTCTGGTCTGGAATGCACTGGAACTGCGGGCAGGTGTGAACGTGCCCTAAAGACTCCCATGGATACCCTTGGTGCCCCAACTGGGAGAATTTATTTGACAATGGCCTTTGTTTTCTTGAACTGTGCATTTAGGAAGTTCTACCATGCAATGTGCAGATCTACAAAGCAAGACAAGAGCAAGTTTCTTCTCTTCAGGATAATGGGTTTATCATCCTAAGATGGAAGCAGGTGATAAAGAAGAATTTATCCTTTTTAAACCTATAGGTGCATGTTGTTTCCTATGGGTTCTCAACTAGCATCCGCACATCAAAAACCACAGCTGACCCTTTTTTTCCACCCAATGCATCCCAACAGAAATTCACATGTATGTGTTATGGTGCTCATCATGATTTCACATGTATGCATTTTGATTCACTAAAGGGTAAGGTTGGGGCTCCTTAAAGAAAGATTGGGAGCACCACTAAAACACATGTACAATGCATGTATTCAATGAACATTGACATGCATTGCAACAAGCAGGCACAGGTGTGACGCCACCTATAAAGATGCACACAAGTGCATCTTATAACGCTACTATATGGCCAAAAGTATGTAGGCACCTGACCATCACACCCACTTTTTTTTCCAACTGACTGATGTTTTTTCAGTGAAGGGTACTGTTAATACAAATACAATTTAGACAATTGTGCTCTTCCAACCTAGTGGTAACATTTTGAAGAAGACTCTTTCCTGTTCCAGCATGACTGTCCCCTGTGCACAAAGCCACCTCCATAAAGACATGGTTGGATGAGTTTGGTGTAAAGGAACTTGAGTAGCTTGCACAGAGCCCTGACCTCAACCCTACCGAACACCTTTGGGATGGATTGGAACACCGATTGTGAGAAAGGTCTTCTCATGCAACATCAGTACCTTCCAACCTAGTGGTAACATTTTGGAGAAGACCCTTTCCTGTACCAGCATGACTGTCCCCTGTGTACAAAGCCAGCTCCATAAAGACACAGTTGGATGACTTTGGTGTAAAGGAACTTGAGTAGCTTGCACAGAGCCCTGACCTCAATTCTACTGAACACCTTTGGGATGGATTGGAACACCGATTGTGAGACAGGTCTTCTCATCCAACATTAGTACCTGACCTCAACCCTACTGAACACCTTTGGGATGGATTTGAACACTGATGGTGAACCAGGTCTACTCATCCAACACAAAACCTGACCTCACAAATTCTATTTTTGGTCACAAATTCCCACAGGCACCCTCCAAACCTTCCCAGAAAAGTGGAGGCTGTTATTGCCACCAGGGAGAAACCAACTCCATATTAATGGCCTTGGTTTTTGAAGGTCCAACAAGTTCATCTAGGTGTGATGGTCAGTTGTCAATAGAATTTTGGCCATACAGCCAATAAGTAGTTTTTAACCGCACAAGTGTTAGCAAGGGGCCTTAGAGGGACCGACAATTATTCACTAATATTAAACTTGCAGCCTGAGAACATTTTTATTATTTTTACCTCATGTGCCATGACTTAGCACACCATATATACGTTAAAAAAGATAAATTTTCCCACATTTCCCCTAAAATGTCACATAAATATATTTTATTGTGTTTTGGTTGGCGCAGATAACTTGGTTAAAAAAATGGATGGCCTGCATGATGTGTTCTGGCAAGAGTTTTCCTTGGAAGTCTGACAGAAAATTGTTCAGGATTTTTCCAGTAGGAACCCTATTCTGTTCTGTTCAACGGTTTGTGTGTACGATGTGCACTGGTTTATTATCACTATTGTTATTAAATTTAGCTGATGACAACATTGGCCTTGTTCCATTTTTGAGAATTAAACGGAGATGGCCTCATCTGATGAGGAAGGGCAGCATGATCCGTATCATTTAGGAAAAATGAATATGATTTCATGAACGTCACACACGTGTGACAATGTGGCCCTGGAAGAGTAGCATTTTCCAACCTGCAGGCTCAAAAGTCCAAAGGGATATCTTTTGGCTTCACAAGTTAAATCCAATTATTATTTATGCCTATCTGCAGTGGCGTCCCGAGGCTGAGTGACACCCGGAGCGGTCACCGAGTGTCACCCCGCCGAGACGTCACCACACGCGTGATGACATCATTGTGCATGCGCCGCGATCTTCTGATACCTGCCGGCGGCCATCTTGGTGATGGACGCCGGCAGAGAGAGAAGGGCACAGTCACCCGGTGGGATAAGGTATGCCGCCGGGTCCCCTTCTCTGTCCTGATGCTGTCGGGCGTTCGGTCCATGACGGAGCGCCCGACTTTTCAAAGGGGGGTGACACCAAAATGACTGTTAGTCATTTTGGTGTCACCCCTCCAATGGTGTCACCCGGGTGCGGGCCGCACCCCCTTTGTGACGCCACGGCCTATCTGTCCCGCATCTGAACCTCTCCTGTCTTTTCGGAATAGGGGTGCATGGCCCACGAAGATACCATGTTCAACCCTAGTGCAGTGCACTGGAGACCTGGCTTTTCATACTTCACTGAAGTTGCATAGTTACAATCCACCAATATTTTGGGGACACACAAGTCTCAGGCTGGGTTCACACCTGGGCGTACTATAGGTGCGTTTTTTCAGGTCGTCTTTAATCTCGTTTTTAGCACGTTTTTTAGTCCAGTGAAACGCGCGTTCAACGCTCGTTTTTATACCTCCGGTTCTGCCCCCGTGTGACGCGGACGCTCGCAAGGGACGGAACCCGGAAGGCGGCAGCGGCCAGAGGACACAGCGGGGATCGCAGACAAGGTAAGACTTACGCTGTATTCCCGAGTGTGGCTCGGGGTTACCGCTTTGTTAACCCCGAGCCACACTCGGGAATACCAATGGATACGCGCTGAAATATGCCCCAAATAAGCTCCTGTACTTGTTTGGGCGTAGGGCGTTTCCACGCGCTGAAATACGCCCAGGTGGGAACCATGCACATAGGAAATGATGGGATTTCACTTCGATCAGCGCTGAAAAACACCCAGGTGTGAACCCAGCCTCAAGGTGACGGACATGAATGACTTCTTGGGAAAAGGGACTCAAAACATAAAAACACAACAGGAGCGCCAGACCCAATGGTGAAAGAGTCCAAGTAGCTCAAGGCTATGCTGTCTCACTAAGTTTGGAGATATTTCAGACATCTCTGCTCAATTACCCAGAGGAAGGGGGAGTGTGTTGAGCTCCTGAAACACATTAATACTACTTGGACTGTTTAACCATTTGGTCTGATGCTGCCAGGGCTGTGCCCATCCTATTCGCCGCCTGGGGCGATGTCATCCTGGAGGGGGTGCTGACAGGGAACACTTGTCATGTGGGACGATTGTTGTCAGGGTGGCAGAAGACACCGGATCATGCCCTCAGCAGCTTTGTCTGGATGCCGGCAGAGAGAGGAGGGGGTGAGAGAGAGGCGGGATGAGGTATGCCGCCGTGTCCCCTCCTCTCTCCTGACACTGTCGGGCTCTCGGTGCATGACCGAGTGCCTGACTTTTCAGAGGGGGTGACACCAAAATGACTGTCAGTCATTTTGGTGTCACCCCTCCACACCCCTCAATTCAGAAATTTCTGAATTGAGAAAGCTGGTTGGATGACTAGTAAAACGTCTTCAAGTAAAATACAGCGAGTCCAGTTGCCTTGACTTATTTTTTACAGATATTCTCTATAGCAAGCTTCCTACATTGTTGCAAGGCTTGTGTATTGGTTGTAGCAAGGCTTGTGTGTCAGCTGTAGCCCTCCGGTACTTACTAGTGGCCGGCCGTGCCCCTCGATGATTGCGCTTCTATGTTTGGCTCCGCCCCCTGTTGTGAGGGGTGGGGCCTGTCGGTGGTCACGTGATTTGGCTGCTCAGTCTAAAATGCCCGGGCCTATTTCTAGTCCCAGTCCGGCCCTGGTATTGAGTGTAAAAAGTGCTGTGGTCTTCCTAATCATACCACAGTCACGTGTAGACAGACCATGGGTGGTTTTAATGCATCAGTTTTTGGAAATACAAAAGGTCGGGGTCAGAAAAAAATAAATTGGGGGTCATATGCACAGTAATCGCTATATACAAAATAACCCTATGTGTGGTAAAAATATAGAAATCTCAGTAATGGAGTCACTTGCCCTCCACAATGTGAACTTTTTCCATGTTTTTGGTAATTACCATATCATGGAAACAAAGTCAACCCCAGGCCAGGACAAATGCTTGGCGATGAAGCCGCCATTTTGCCTAAATATGTGTTTTATCTCACAAGCCCGGTTGGCTACTGTGAATGCTAAAGTGACCAAATTCGGGACATCACAGTCGTATTTATCTTCAACGGACCAAGCAGATGATTAGAGAACATCTGCAGGAAGTCAAAAGCTTGTTAGTTATTGTAATCACTAACCCAACAATCCATGATGACTCAAAGAAGATGGGAGCTTCCAAAAGCTTGACCTTTCTTGATAAGAGCCATCTGCAAGGCTTCTTAGAACAAGTGCTTGGAATCTAAGGGGGTTATTCACTTAGCAGCTGAGGGAAGCCGAGTGAATAACCAAGCTGGTGAAGTGAGCCGAATGCTGTTCGTCTGGAACTCCTTACCCCAACCTGTCCATCTATCTCCCACCTTGACTGCCTTTAGGCGTTCCCTAAAGACTCATCTCTTCAGGGAAGCCGATCCCACCTCAACCTAACCACTGAACCTTCACATTCTCACATAATTCATTCCCACACAGCTACCACAGCTACCTCATGTATCATTTCCCCCTCCTCTTTTAGATTGTAAGCCCTCAGGGGCAGGGCCCTCCTTACCATCTTGTCTTGAATTGTAACTGTAATGTCTTCCTTATATTGTAAAGCGCTGCGCAAACTGTTGGCGCTATATAAATCCTGTATAATAATAATATTCACTTCAGCCTCGTACGGCTGATTGCATCCATACATCGGCTAAAATCAGCCGTACATCGGTCAGCCGAACATTCTCTGTATGTTCGGCTGAGCCGAAGTGCAGAAGGACTTCGACTCAGCCGATGCAACATCTGGATTGGCTGAGGCCGAAGCTCCGGCAGCTCACTGGCTGCCGTTCGCCCCCATTCTCATATATTCTCATAGGGGCCGAACGGCAGTGAGTGAATAGCGGAATGGAAACAAAATTGCGACGATCTCTCGCCGATAATGAAGCAGCTGACAGATACGGGCAATGGTTTTAAAAAGTGGGGCGGTCTGCATTATGTTAATGTAACAAGGGCAGGAGTAGACAGATTGAGGCGGAATGAATGCCTATTCGTTGCCCGTGTATGTTCATTATTACCTGTTTGTTGTCCATGTATTGCAATGGCTCAGCCTTTGCAGTCCGTGTATTGACAGCATTGCCATTTTGTGGCCCCATATTGTCAGCGCTGTCTGTTAGAAGACCATATTACTATAAATAAAAGGGAACTTATGCCCAGTCTATGTACGATAAAATATTTTCATGTCACGAACAAGCAGTAAAAACACTTTAAAGGAGAAGTATGGGGTTCTATCTTTTCTTTATTATTGCATTCCTTAGGCTAAATAAGTAAATTGTGTCATCTACTCCTATTAGCCAAAATGCACCCGAAGCCTACAGCTCCCTGTAATGCGCCGCTTTAATGCGCCCCTTTATGGCTCACAGGAATAAGCCAACAAGCTGTTCACTTTGCAAGGCAATTTGCACTTTGCAGGGGGAGTTTCCCCTAATGCTGGGTTCACACCTAGGCGTATCGAATAGGCGCGTTTGTGGGTTTCTACCGCGATTCGCTGTAAAAAAAACGTGCGACAAACGTGCGTTTCCGAGGGCTATCCGGCTGTATCCCAATGGATGCGCGCGGCAAATACACCCTAAAGAAGCTCCTGTACTTCTTTGGGCGTAGGGTGTTTTGTAGCGCGTTCAGACGAGCTGAAATACGCCCAGGTGTGAACCATACCCATAGGAAACAATGGGATTTCGGTGTTTAGCAGAGCGTAGGAACGCGCTACAAAACTCCCAGGTGTGAACCGGGCCTTAGATTAGTGAATGAGATGAAACTCTGCTGACTTCCATCAGCCAATCATCTGTAAGCAAACATACTGTTTTTTTTTTTAAATTGTCCTTTGCACGTGATTGGGTATTCTTTGCAAAGTTAGAGGAGAACTATGAGGGGGGAGGGGCTTTTCACCCACCTCATAGTTCTAGCCGACCTGTGACAATGAGACTGTCACAGGTCGGCTCAGTAGATGGGGAAGTGAGCAAACACATACCGGCGTTCGCTCACCTCTCGATCCTGTCACAGCTCTCTGCCATGACAGGGGGAGGGGCTGGATTCCCCCCTCCCCGCTCCGATCCGCCAGCGCTGACTGGCGGAACGGACGGGGGAGGGGGCGGGTACAGCTGGCTCTGCCTCTAGATAGGCAGAGCCAGCTAACACTCACGCAGCTGGGCGGATCCTAGCACAATTGTCGGGATCCGCTTCAGCTGCGGCGTCTCAGTATACCGCGAGCTACAGCTCGTGGTATACTGAGCCTAGGGTGACGGGAGGACGCTAGTCTGTGTCCTCCCGTTACCCTAAGGAGAACTATGGGGAAAAGCCCTGACCCCATAGTTCTCCTTTAAAGCGCTGACTTATATATCATCGTGCCGTAGTTTCTGACTGCAAATGGTAGAAATCACTGACTTGCTCCGTGCGTTCTCCTAATAAGTCTCCGCCTCCGGACATTCTAATATTAATTTAGTTGCATGAGAAAACATTGGACGCTGATCAGGATACAAACTTCAGAAGCCAATTAACGTAACAAATCATTTAATTCTGCATTTCCTATTCTGGAAGAAAGCTAATAATAATGGGCTGAATTTTTCCGGATTTCATTGTGCAGATGCTAGAGGAGTCAGAGAGACATCGTGTTCCAGAATGCGCTCCTGCCAGCTGCGGCTCTTTTATTCACATCTGACGCCAAATATCATTTTTTTTTTATATATTCAATGTTATCGCTACGAGCAAATGTACAGCGATCCTGATTATCTCTGCCGAGGCCACTGGGACTGATTTACTAAAAGGGGGTAGCCGGTCGTTCACTCTGCAAAGCGTATGTGCGAGCGGGGTGTGCGAGCTGTGTGGCCGCACAGGGCGCCATGGCAACAAGGGCACCAGGCGGCCGACACAGCTCACCCTCGGGGCGGCTTCTCTCCTCCTCACCGCTGACCATCCGACATGACAGCGCTCCCTCCTCATGAATGAACGAAAACTAAAAACGTTTTCATTCGTTTCATCAAACAAAACACATTTTTATGCTATTTTGGATTCAGCCACTGGCGTGTTCTGGAGGCGGGGCGCATGACGTCATATGACACCGCACGTGTTGGGCGCCGCCATCTTGGTGTATATCTAGGTATACACCAAGATGGCGGCGCGTATATCGGGGGGAGACGTCACCTAACGCCGTCATGTGACATCATGCTCCCCGCCTCCAAGATGGTGGCACGCATTCGCAGAACGCGCCGGTAGCCAACATGGCCGCCGCACATTCTCAAACAAATTGTTATGTACATTTTTCGTATATTCGGGGAATTCATTAATTTACACGTAGTCCGGGTTTTGTGTTCTGTTTTTTATTTTTACTTTTCTAGATGAAAAAAGGGATCGGCATGACAACCGGATACTTTATTTTTATAGACTCTATTGTAGTTTGTTTGACATTTATTGTTTGCCTTCTGTTGTTTTATTTAATAAGAATACTTATATTGTGACTACAAGTTTAATACCTTTGAATAAAAGTTTTATTTTTATCATACATTTTAATATGTTTCTTTGCGGCTTAACAAAATAGGAGTCTTTAAATGGTGCGGATATTGGGGGGGAAATGGGTGTGGCCACTGAGGGGTGTGGTTACTGAGGGGTGTGGTCACTGAGGGGCGCTGTAGAGCTTTCTCGCACAGGGCGCCTAGAGGCCTAAGGCCGGCCCTGTGCAGAGGAAATGATAGAAACGGGATTCTTGTTTGCACGTGATTAGATAAAACTGGCGTACACATTTTGGAAAATGATCGACCTCGGAGATAAAACATATTATGATGAGATGAATTAGAAAACAGGTGATAGAGGTTCTGGTTGGTTGGCTAAAGTTTTCCAGATATTTCACAATAAAGATGTATATACAGGCGAGTCTATTTGCCTACAAGCGGGGGAGGAGTCTGATGATCACGATGCCTCGTAACTTCTCATCAAAGTCCGGTGGAACAATGAAAGTGGTGCCACATGGAAGTGTATACATTTATCTTCACTTTGACACTAAAGATTATGACCCAACTGTTATTTATTGTTCTTTTATGGCAAGGTGCTTTTGTCCTGGGTCAGATCTACTCATCATATAGTTACATCTGGTGTCTTGTGAAAGTCTCATTTCCAAGGAACAGTTGCGTGATATTTTCCCTCAGAAGCCAAGATGCCTCGAAATGACTTCTGCTACATTTGTGGTGCGGTTACATTTGCATCTCAAAAGTGTAGTATGCTGGCAGTGGTAATAAAGACATGCCCGGGGCCGGTGCTGCCACCAGGCAAACTAGGCAGCCGCCTAGGGCGCACTGCTGCCTAGGTTGCAGCCTCGACCACTCCCAACACACACACACACACGGTGGCCTCCCCTTCTATTTCAAATTGCAAAAGCCAATGGCAGGCTGGCTATTGCACCCACTCAATGAGCAGAGGGGCGGAACTGAGGGACAACTTTTTCTCTCAGGTCTGCGGCTCTGCTCAGTGGGGGGGTTTCAGTGTTTCAATAGCCAGTCTGCTATTGACTATTTCAAGTTAAAATAGCCAATAGCAGTCTGGCTATTGCTCCCGGCTGCTTACACCCACCTGTCACCTGCAGAAGCTAGCCGGCAGGAGAATGGAGCCGCGCAGGGGGGCTGGAGGGTGCCAGTAGCTGGTCTTGCGCAAAATAGTCTAGCACCGGCCCTGGACATACCACCTACCTCTGACTTATATCTGCTTCTGCTATTGCCTGAGCACCCTTAGCCCCACTGCCAGAGACATCAGGTCCCACACTTCTATCCTACTACCCTTGGTGGAATTTTGAAAAGGAAGTGGCTCAGTTAGGGTGCCTGAGCACCCTTAGCTCAACTGCCAGAGCCACCAGGTCCCACACTCCTATCCTACTATCCTTGGTGGAATTTTCAAAAGGAAGTGGCTCAGGCTGTTTTTGCCCCTCCCCGTCATCTCATCTATGAGGTCTGCCGGGAGCTTGCCAAATCCTTCTAAAAAACTTTCACCATTTGCTTCTATTTAATACACACTTCTTGCTTTGGATTGCAGTTGGCAAAGTTCATTTGCACGATAGAACATACAGTATATCAAACTTGGCTGCTAGCGATCCATAGACAGAACATCTGAGCTTGCATGAGGTATATTAATCCCCTCTCATCTTTACTGTAGTCAATTTCAAGAGTGAACCCAATGAAAAGCAACCAATAACAGCCCTGCTTGTTGGGTTTTGTTTGCTTAGGGGGCTTAGTCAACCTTGTCTGTTGCCTTGTTCTTAAAGGAGAACTTCGAGCCGACCTGTGACAATGAAACTGTCACACGTCGGCTCAACAGATCGGAAAGTGAGGAAACGCATACCGTCGCTCGCTCACTTCTCAATCTATCCCTGCAGAGAGCCACTACTGTCACTCAAAGCATCCTGCACGGATTCCCTCCCCTCTCCGATGCTCCAGCGCTGACTGGCGGAGCGGACAGGGGGAGGGGGCGGGTACAGCTGTCTCTGCCTCTAGATAGGCAGAGCCAGCTGTCAATCACGCAGCTGGGCGGATCCAAACAGTATTGTCGGGATTCGTCCCGGCTGCGGCGTCTCAGTATACCGCAAGCTGTGGCTCCCTATATACTGAGCTTTGGGTGATGGGAGGACGCTAGTTTATGTCTTCCCGTTTCCCTTAGGAGAACTATGAGGAAAAGCATTGGCCCCATAGTTCTCCTTTAAGATGATGCCCTACACTAACCCAAGAGGGCTTTTATGAGGAAAACCTACTAATTTTAGATTTCTGGTATGGGCACACAGACCCAGGCTTAAGGTGACAATATTTTGGGGAGCAGCTAACTGAGCCGTTGTTTTATTATCTGCAAATATTAAACGCCTCTATTTTATTCAGGGTGAAGAGACTTTACAGCTTATAATTACTGGCGTGGCCCTGCAAAAGTGGCCTACGTGAGCGTATAACTGAAATCTGAACCAAACATGCTCCTTCCTACAAGTTCACACAGCAGCTTAGAGAGACTCTATCACTTTGCAGACTCAGGACAAACTGGAAGCCCACCCCAAGCCACTTATACTCATTTTACCACTCCCCCGCTGCTCTAACAAAATATCTGGAGCTTGTGGGTATGTGAGAGCATGTGCCTCCCTTCCAGGATGCAGTGCCTAGGCCTGGGTGGCCAACTGTTAGTCCCAAGCACTGTTACATGAGGCAGCAATGTGGCCTTGCAGGTCCGGGGTCTTATGTGTGATTCCCACCAGGAACGCTATATCAGTTTTGTCTTTTATCTGAGTTTCCTTTTCTCCAGTTTTATCCGAGAACACAGAAATGTTTTGGAAGGTTGATTGTTTTTTTTTTAAAATAGACCAAGGGAGTCTCCATGACTGCTGTGGGGTAATTAGATTAGAAGCTTCTCTACAGTAGGGATATAAAATATGTAGAGTGCTATAGACCTTGTTGTCTTTAAATAAATGACTTACAAAAATCTGGCAGTATATTGAAAAATAATATTTTAGTTATATTAGTGGGCTGAATAACTCAAAAGTATTATTATAACCCAATAGGAACTTCACCCAGTGGGAATGGGAACGTACTGTAGAGACAAGTCTATAATTTTGCCACTTTATAGATCGCTAGTTCGGCCTCAGCTGGAGTATGCGGTCCAGTTTTGGTCACCAGTACACAGAAAATATGTCCTTGAGCTGGAGAGAGTCCAGAGAAGAGCAAATAAGCTAATTAAGGGGCTGGAGGACCAAAGCTATGAGACAAGGTTACTAAATTTAAAAATGTTCACATTGGAAGTGAGGAGATTAAGGTGGGGATATGATTTTGATGTACAAGATGTTCAATGGTGATGGCAACATTAGCAATAAACTTTTTACGATAAGCTCCATAACAAAGACTAGAGACCACCACCTAAAACTGGTGGAGAAAGGATTTCAGCACAAGGGGCGTAGGGGCTTCTTCTCAGTTAGAGCGGTTAGGGTCTGGAACTCGCTGCCGCAAGCGGTGATATCAGCTGGGAGTGTTGAATCGTTCAAACAATATTTGGACGATTTCCTCAGACACCATAACATACAGGGGTACAGGTACACGTAAGACTAGGATCACACAGGGACTCATACACATGCAGAATCACATGCATACACACAATGGGTTGAACTTGATGGACCTGTGTCTTTATTCAACCTCAAATACTATGTAACTATGTAAAGTTCCTGGAACAGGCTTCCCCTGTTGTAGGGGGACAGAGATGGAAGCTCCTCTGCGTGAAGATCCCCTTGAGTTATAATAAAAGCCTCATGCCACTCACTACATTCTACATAGTTGAAACCAAGTCCTCAAGGTAGACGGTAGACCGTGCACTGGGTCAGCATAGGTGTCAGGTGTTCATATTGTATCTACTTACTCTCCTAGGACCTCATGGACATTCTAACATGTTAGAGGGTTGCGGGTGTCAATATGGATTACCAGAAGTCATGCCTCAACCAAGACATTTCCCATAATATGACAAATTATCTTTACCTGTGGACTTATAAATAAACTTCCCAAGACTGGCACTGTACTAACAGTTCAAAGCCAACTGACTACTGGGACATTTTTCCACAATTTTTTCTTTGCTTCCAAATTTAAAGCTGAACTCCAGTCAGATATAAAAACACCATTTTATGTGGTTAGGTATTTATTAATTAAAGACAACTGGGTTAAGTAACCGAATATAACTTGTTATCAGCCTCATGTAATGTCCTGTAAATAGAGATCAAGCTTGAAGAGAAAGTGGCAGCACAAAGAGCCAATTGGGGCCAATGAACCGACAAGGAACATGTAGAGTGAAGAGTGAGCAGATAGATGAGCTCATCAGTCTGCTGCTTTTTCTTTTTTTTGCCCAATCACGTGCTGGGGGCAGGAAGGTGACCTCGCTGTATTATACACTGAGTGGGCAGATTATTATGACCACCCCATCAGTACTTCGTTGGGCCGCCTCGTGACTCCACGAGATGTTGAAAGGTGATGCGAGGAATCTGACACGGCACTGTTGCCCTTCTGTTGTCTTGTATCAGTCTTGCCCCTCCCCCGTTCTGCCCTAACATTGACTAGTCGCTGACGGCCACAATTCGCACGCTCAGACCCAGATTTTCGGCTGACAATCCGGTCTTTAAACACTTTAACAATGAGCGCCTCTTGAACATTTAACGCATTCTGCTGTTTTGCTGATACTCGCTCCATGGCTCCGAGCGCCAACAATCATCCCGCGTTCAAAGGCTGTTACATCGCGTTGTTTCCCCGAATCTTCAGAAACAAATCACTTCTACTGTCGTGGTAACCAACCCGCTTCCCTATTTATAATGGTCTGGCCCTCTAGCAACTTCAGCGCCAAATTATAGCTCATTTGCCTACAAACGTCAGGTGGTCATAATAATCCGGCCACTCAGTGTATATAATAATCCGGCCACTCAGTGTATATAATAATCCGGCCACTCAGTGTATATAATAATCCGGCCACCCGGTGTATAACCGCAGTGGCAAAAAGTCAGGTCACCAACCTGGCTGTGTTTTCTGGCTGAGTTATGTAAATCTCTGGACTGGCTAGACAGAAATACAAATCCTTTGGCAGGTAAAAGAGCTCCCATATTTGAAATTCATCTTTGTATTTAGCTCTTTGCCTGGAGTTCAGCTTTAAGCAGACCATTGCTGTGTTGTATACTCATCAATAACATATTACAAAAGAATCCCACTAAGACAGAGAAAGAAAATTTCTTCCCCTAGTCTTAGAAATTGCACATTAACATTCCTTTCCCTGAGCATGCATTTGCTTTATCGAGAGGTTTACTCAAGCAGTATTGTAGCGCCATGCTTTCCTTTTCTTTTTTTTTTCTGGGGAGAAAAAAGACAAAGGGAGCAACCCTAACTAAAGTATAGGAAAGTTGCCAATGTGATAGGCAGCACATAAGTTGTTAGTATCGGGACCTTGCAAAAGTGGGGTCCTCACTTTCATCAGGGACCCTATGAGTATGCAACTTATATATTAGACCCATGGGTCTCCTTTGGGTGCTTCAGTTTCCTAGACTGTTATGATTATTGGCCCGGGAAAACATGTTATCTGTGCTTTGTAGGATCAGGGTTGTGTTTGTATGGGTTTGCTCTAGGTCCTTGGTTCTCAACTGGTGGGTCGCGACCCCGTGTTCCCCCCGTGTTCAGGCTCCTCAACCTCACCCTAGCGCAGCACTGTCCATTCTCACACCGAGCAGCCATTCAATATATGCTGCCCGGCACCGAGTGCTGATTTGGGGTGGGCTGGGGTTATGGCCGTGAGGGAGCTTCATCCATACCTGCATTGCTTACAGCTCTTTCACATGTCCTGTAGAGGTGCCTGGACTGGAGTGACGTCACATTCTGGCTCCCGATACTAGACATGTGCACTGCCAAAAAATTAGTTTTGTTTCGTTTTATATTCGGATTTGTGTTATTTCGTTTTTCGGGATTCGGGTGTGAAAGTCAATTCGGATTCGGATTCGGATGAAATTTGGTAGCGGTAGTTCGTTCAGACGTTCGTTTCGTTTTCGTTTCTTATTCGTTTCGTTGATCCGTTCGTTCGTTTGCAGCAAAGTGACATTTGAGGGGGGGAAATGTTTTTCTCCTCTAATGTCACTTTGCTCCAACGAACGAAACGAATAAGAAACGAAAACGAAACGAACGTCTGAACGAACTACCGCTACCGAATTTCGGAAACGGAAATTCGGATTAGTTTGCATTCGTTATATCTGTAATTCGGAATTCGGATATATCCGAATGTCCGCATTTCCGAAAATTCATCCGAATTTCGATTCGGAACGAAACGAATCGCACATGTCTACCCGATACCCATACGGGGTGCGCAAGGGAGCTGTACAAGCAATGCACATAGGGATGCATTCCATTGCAGTGCAACTTAGGTCGTGACTTAATGACCGAGGACAAATGTGGGTCCTGAGGTTACACAGGTTGAGAACCACTGCTCTAGGTGCTCCTGTGTTCTCTTACAGCCTGAAGGGCTTATACAGAGGGGTATAGAAAGAGACACCTTGGCACAGGCCACCACCGAAATCTGAGTGTAAGGGACTGCACTGAGCCAAACGGGTCATACACATGTCCACATTTTGAAAGAAATAGCTCCATGTTGAGCCAAATGTTACATGGAAAGTTGGAGTTTTGCCTGGCCAATGAGCTTTGCTATACAAGGCCAAAGCCATCCAAATAGGTTAACTGGTATCTCATGAAATTGACACTGGTCAATTTCCTGTTGCCGTAAATATAGAAACAAACCCAGAAAACACAAATATTAAAACAAGATATATTTTAAAAACAGGAAAGATAATCCAAGGTAAAGGAAGTGTGATCTTAAAGTGACATTAAACCCTCAGATTTTTTTAACATAAACCAATACTGTAATGTGCGCCTTACTGTAATCCATGGTAGTTTCCTTCTCTTTGCTGCTCTGAGGGTTTAATGTCACTTTAATTCACTTGGACAAAAAAAGCCAAAAAAGTCTTACAGCAGTCTGTAGTTTCGGTTCAAGTCCACGTCAGTCCAAGTTTGTTTTGGAAGGAATAGAAAGGGTTAGAACCTCTATCAAGTTTTTCTTTCCCGGAAAAAAAAGACAGAAGGGTAAGTCGGCATGGACATACTGCTTGTGTTTACATTTCCATAGTTTCCTTTTCCACCAACCCCTTCACTTTTTTTTTTGGTATAAATGATATATTGCATAACTAACCTAAACTATACATTATAATAGGCCTTGCATTTTTCACTTGGATAAACGTCAGCTCAGAATTTACAAAAACATTAGCGTTTCGTACCTGGTAAAAATATTCATGGCATCGTTTCAAGCCTCGTATACTACGTATACTAAAGTAATATGTTAGTCCTGAGTTCATGCTCTTTGAAAATTAATATTACACATGACGTATGCACAATTTGTAATTTAGGCATTGGACCGGTGCAGGCGCAGTCTCAGGCCTCAGAACCTGTTTACACCCACACAGTTTAGCCACATATAGGTTGTATATAGACTATATGGCAAAACTCTGGTGGACACCTGACCATAACACTTACCTATAGGGTCAGTAATATATGTATACCCCTCCACATTATTGAGTTCAGGTGTTTCCAGTGAAGGGTGCTGTTAATACTACAGCATACAAAGTCATATTTGACAATTGCTCTCTTCCAATCTTGTGGCAGCATTTTGGGGAAGGTCCATTTCTATCCCACCATGACTGTCCCCTGTGCACAAAACCAGCTCCACAGAGACATAGCTTGATAAGTTTAGTATGGAGAAACTCAAGTGACCTGCACAAAGCCTTCACCCTATTAAATATCCTTCGGATGAATCAGTATACTGATTGGGAACCAGGTCTTCAGGGGATGATAACTCCATATTAATGCTCCTCATTTTTAAATGGAATGCCTAACACGGTCATATATGTGTTATGGTCAGGTCTCCACAAACTTTTCTTAGCAATATAGTGTCCAGTTTTAATTATTCATACTATGTGGATTAGATAAAGCAAGGGTGGAATAAGACTCGTTTATCATCACAAATCAGACTTTTCATTATTTTGGCTTAGACTCAAACAGAGATGCTGATTTTTTTTTTAGGCCTCCAGGGGTAATGTGGCCTTTTCCCAGTCATCACATTTCTAGTGCCTCGTACCTCAACAATGTATGAATCCCAAAAGAGATACCCTGGGGATCCTAAAATTGATGGATGATACTTCTTTTCTTTCACCTAACCCATAGGCTATCCACCATTTTAATTCTCTAGGATTATTGAGTTGTCATTCATAAGGATGCTCCGGGAGGCCTACCATTGCCCCACCTAAAATGCATGCTAACCAGTTGGTTTAGACCAGT
Source organism: Nanorana parkeri (assembly GCF_000935625.1). NCBI lineage: Eukaryota > Metazoa > Chordata > Amphibia > Anura > Dicroglossidae > Nanorana > Nanorana parkeri. The sequence goes on along the minus strand of NW_017308491.1, from coordinate 74,085 downwards.
AGGTGCATGAATCTTAGTTTTTGGACAAAAAGGTTATTGATGATGGTACACAAGGGTATTCGCTATGACATAACGTGTGCACGTAACAAACACAGGGAGGCAACTATAAATAAATCATTCTTAAAAGTATCAAAGAGCCCTCTAAGCGTTAAAGTGGAACAACTGCGGCTAAGGTGGATTCATCAGCTACCTTTTCTCAGATTCTTAACAGATATGGAAAGAGATTAGCAAATCTTTGACAAACCAATACATTCTTGAGCAACAGAATCCAGCCCTTTACAAGTCAGATTGCTTTAGCGGCAACCATAATGTCAAACAAAATGGCTGCCTTGCTGTGTTGTTAAAAGGTATTTTGATAAAATTTAACATAAAACAGAAGTATATTTATTTCTATCAACCATCAAAAACCTCATCGTTGGGTGGTTCTCGAACTGTCCCCTATCTCTTCTAGACATGGCTTCATATGTGTAGACTTCTTCTCTAAAATGAGGGAAAGGGTTTATCTCATATTGAACTAATTGGCTTGATTTGTATGTGCTCGTGAGAGAAACATAAGGCCTGCCATGGCTGTAGTCCTGCTGGAAATGCTAGCTGTATGGCTGTTAAGCTAATTCTGCATACTTGCTATAAGTAGGAGACTCAAATTATTGAAGGAGGGTCAGATTGACGACTAGACAACCAGCATTTCAGAAGGAAGTCAGCAATTGCAGCCTCCATGTTTATCTCAGTTCGGATGCCCCTTAGAACATACCGGTGCGTAGTGGATATCAACCCAGGAGAATCCAATCTCATTGAGAATCATGCAAGTCATGGATCAAGGCAATCCTGAACCGAATGTTTCTCTACAGACCAGACTAATCTTCATATATCCAGGCAAAGCAAAACATCTGCAATTCTCCTAATTTACAAATTATTTTGCTCATCACCACTAGTGTGCTACTACACCTCAGAGATGCGAAAAGCCAAGATCTGTCAGCTGGAAACAATCCAACACAGTCCTCTTTGCTGCTGAAACTATGACCTACTTTTTTTAATTCATGCAAAATACTGTAGTCAGGATAATTCCCTTCACATGAATTCCCACTCCATAATTTCCCATTCCATTCCAAAGAGGAGTTCAGTAATCCCAACCTGCCGTAAACCGGAACAAAGAGCAATAGCAGTGGCACAGACGACAGTGTGGGGAGCTTTAGGACTAACATAACTTGCTGCTTGAGCCATGAGGTATCATTTTGTTCTCTAATATCTTCAGTGTTGGGTGCAACTATCCTTTAAATCACTTCATTTTAATGAAACTGTATAAATAGATGTCTTTGATTTTTTGGATTAATTTATTTTACACAGAACTTCTGCGCTTCATGAGTCCCCGAAAGGCAGACAGACTGTGGAGTCCCGTTGAAACCGAGCTAATGGCTGAATGTTGGGTATTGCAAATGCATCCATTGGACGACGTGCCCATGTATCTACCTGGTGAGTGGTGGTTGTGCTCCATGCAGTTGTCTGATGTAGACAAGTCCCTAGGTATGATCATGGGAATGGAGTACTGTAGTTTTTCCCTACTCTTATACCACAAACAGGAACACATGGACTGGAAGTGTAGAACCTCAGCATAGACATTTCGAAAGCCACCATTGGAGGAATTAGTGTCATTGATGTGAATGCTGGAGTGACCGTTTCGGTTCAACAAAGCTCGATGTTCGGCATCCCTTTTCTCGTCCTCTGCGTTCATGGTCATGAACCGTAGGACCACCAAGTTGAGGAATGCTCCTATGACTGTAAGTCCAGTTAATATGTACACAAAGCTAAAGGCAACGTACTGTGGCTTGTTTTGTAGGGCTGCATCCTTCTGGAGTGCCACGTAGTCTCCAAACCCAATGGTGGTGAGGGTTATAAAGCAGTAATAGTAGGCATGGAAAAAGCTCCATTGCTCATAGTATGAAAAAGCAGCGGCGCCAATGCACAATGTGCTTATGCATGAAAAAAATCCAATAATGACCATGTTGGCCATCGATACCTCAGCCCGTCTCATTCCAAGGCACTTCTTGATGCGGTAGAGGAGATACCTTACGAGGGTGTTAATCCTTTCACCCAGGCTCTGGAACATGACCAAAGTGAGCGGAATCCCCAGGAGAGCATAGAACATACAAAACACCTTGCCTCCATCTGTGCTGGGAGCAGCATGTCCATAGCCTAAAAGAAAACACAGAGAAGGTATCAGAACCTGTACTCAGTAGTACACAAGATGACCTAAAACCACATGTCTATCAGGGTCTTAGGACACCATACACAGACAGATATTTCATAGTAGGGAAATTAAAGTTTCCTTTGTTTTTATATGTATTGCCACCCCGGATTCACTAAGCCCTGCCCCAAACTTTCTTTCCAACGTGGTTGTTGTTACCATGAAGAATGGAGATCATTGAATCATTACAAATGTTTTCCGTGTTGCAAAACCTTTGTATGTGATAGTGGGCAGTGCAGGTAAAAGCTCCTAATTTGTGAGAAATTAAAGTGTATATAAAATCAACCTTTTGGGGTGTTTGTTTTAGCTTTGGATAAAGTATGGAAGGGTTGTTATTGTTGTCTGTGTCCCCACAAGGGAAATCCGCCCTATTTGACCTGGTGACCATTGCCACCGGCACAGAAAGTGAGAGAATATTCAAAATGATGAATCATCACCGGGGCAATAATGGAGGGGAAATATTTCACTGGGGACCCTTGTTGCAGTCACTAGCCAGTCAATTGTCTCAGAGGGGGATTTCATTCCATTTTTGGGGAATTTTCTCTCACTTTCTGCTCTGTCTTCTAGGAAATGAATCGAAAACTCCTTTATGGCAAAAGAAAAAAAAGACAGGGGTCTTAACCATATACTCCATATAAAATATATACCATTCTCTACTCCTTATAAAATGAAAAAGGAAGAAGCTTTAGCTTTAAATATAAATGATTAGAGCAGGGGTGTCAAATTCAATTTAATCGTGGGCCGCACCAACATTATGGTTGCCCTCAAAGGGCCTGTAAGACTATATAAATGTATCTAATCTTTATCATAATTGCCTCTGCGTTCCATTATCACTGGTTTTAGTAATAACATAATACCTAGATCTGAAAGTAGAAGTCTAGGAAATGGCCTGGCGGGCCGGATTCGGCCCCTGGGCCTTGAGTTTGACACATGTGGATTAGAGTGTTTGGTAGTTTCTGGAAAGTTAAATGCCTAGACAGTCTCTTCTATCTCTCAGAGATTCTATTGGTGAAATCTCTGTGATGAGTTCCTGGATCTGTGCACCTGCCAGCGGAGGACTGAAAACATTTGGCCTGGGTGACAAATGCAACCAACTGGCACCTTTTATGCTAGGGACAGATTTCTGTGGGGAAAAGAAGTGTACCATGCAAAATTGGTAGGCATGGTAAAAGGTGGGTGCTCCTAAAGGACATCTTATAGCATTAGCTTCCCTCCTCAGTCACATCTTGACCCTTAAAGGAGAACTATGGGGTTAAGGCTTTTCCCCATAGTTCTCCTTAGGGTAACGGGACCACACAAACTAGCGTCCTCCCGTCACCCTAGGCTCAGTATACCGCGAGCTGTAGCTCGCGGTATACTGAGATGCCGCAGGTGATGCGGATCCCGACAATTATATCTGGATCCACCCAGCTGTGTGACTGACAGCTGACTCTGCCTATCTAGAGGCAGAGCCAGCTGTATCCGCCCCCTCCCCCGTCCGTTCCGCCTTGTCACGGCAGAGAGCCGTGACAGGATCAAGAAGTGAGCGAACGCCGGTATGTGTTCGCTCACCTCCCGATCTACTGAGCCGACCTGCGACAGTCTCATTGTCACAGGTCGGCTAGAACTATGAGGTGAGTGAAAAACACCCACCTCATAGTTCTCCTTTAACAGGAGCTGGAAAACTTACCTTTGTCAGATGCTTTGTCTGCAGGTCTACAAGGGAACCAAAGAACACCCAGAGCCTCCAGCCCAACAAATCCTATTTGTACTCACCCGGGGGGTAAATGCCCCCCTCCCCCCCCCCAGCCCAGGGCTTCCAGGACACCTGTTATGCACATTATTGACAGTTCTTTCCATACTGGGCTGTCACATTATTTTGTATTATAGTGATCATCAACGGTAGGATCAAGAACACCCCAAGGTGGGGAAATGAGTGATTGTCAGTTGATAGTTACCTAGCTCAATGTGTTCTGGCCACCTGGGCTTCAATGGTATTTTTTTTTAAGGTTTAAACTTGCTCACTCTTATTCTGAGCTTCTGATATAAAATATACAATTATAGGTGTAGGTCTCCGTCTCATCTCAGAGCGTGGCACACTGATTTATTATCAGTGAGTAAATATTTGAGTCATTATCTACCTGAATGTAATTTGTGGTTTGATCATTGCATTTTGATGTATTTGCTGTTTCGTATTTTTGGTTATTGATTTGTAGATTCTCCCTCTAGCGGTAATCTGTATATTAAGACAAAAGATCAACAATCCTACATAGAGCCTATCTTTATCTTGTTGTTGTTTTGGATGGTACAAGGAATAAGAAAGAATCATAACTTCTGTTGAGTTTTTATTACATTTTATATTTTTTGCATTTTTCATTTTTATTGAGATTTCTCCTCGCTTCCTGTTCTGGTGACACCAGGAGAAGAAATAAGGAGAACGGAGGTCAGCAGAACAGGAAGGCATAGAGAACAATAAAAACCTGACAGATATTGTGTCCTTTCCCCAATCACCCAGCCAACTGTGTCTGCCTTCAATGCTTTCTGAACCCCTGGCCTGAAAGTGACTTCAAAAGCATGGAAGCCACTCATACAGCATGACAGCCAGGGGACTGGTATTTTCAGGTAGATATGAATATATATGAACTATTCTGTGATTATAGGAAACTTTCCTCCTTTGCCATTAGAAAGGAGACTGGCCCTATCACTGCACATGTGCCGTAGCGCAGCATAGTTGAGTAGGTTCATGAAGTTGCAGCAGATATGGTGATGTCACCAGGTCTCTTTCCCACCACCGCTGATGGAAGATCTGCTCTACACATCTAAAAATAATTCTATAGAACAGCGTAACAATCCAGATTTTTCTACAATACAAGGTATGCAGCTTTTACTTCTCTTTCCTTCTTCTGAGCTAACATACATGTCCTCTCTTTTGTATGTATTTTCCCTCCTTTATTGATTAAATTCTGCTCTTTAAAAGCCGGGAACGTTGAAAACACTGGTCATGGTCAGATAGTAACAATACAAGAAAAAAGAGTGAGAGGGCCCAAGTAGACTCTGCTTATCTTGTGTGCCAGATAATCAATGCAACTACACAGTCATTGTTCTCTTCCAGACGTCCCATATACGTTCCCTTTCTCCAGGAAGCAAACTAAAGGAAGTGAAGCATCAGTATAAATACATTCAACATTTAATAAATTTGTAGTAAAAACGTTTCCTTTTGGTTTAGGAAGGAGTATAGAAGAGTTAAAACCCCCGGCAGGTTCTTTTTTGCTGTTTTTGACTAGTTGAGGAGATTTCAGTTCTTCACTCTGGAGAGGGTGAATCTGCCCAGCGGGGACCAAGACAGCTATAAATACATGACAGTGGGTACAATCCGTTCCCTCTTTATCTGAAACTGTAAAAAAATTATTGGGCTATACATAAACCTTAAATGTAACTCTGAAGTATTGTGCCCTTCCATTCTCCTCTTTCCCCTCTCTCTGCTTCCTTCCCCCTCTTCTTTCTCTGCTATTCTCAGCTTCAATTTCCTTCTATCCATGTCTCCCAACACTTACCTATTTGTTTTCTCTTTCCTCTCCCTCTCCTGCCCTCTATCTCTCCTCACCCTCTCCTCCCTATCCCTCTCCACCCATCTATCCTTCCCTTCCTTCTCCTCTCTTCTTCCTATCCCTCTCCACCCATCTATCCTTTCCTTCCTTCTCCTCTCTTCTTCCTATCCCTCTCCACCCATCTATCCTTCCCTTCCTTCTCCTCTCTTCTTCCTATCCCTTACACCCATCTATCCCTCCTTTCCCTCTCCTGCCCTCTATCTCTCCTCACCCTCTCCTCTATTTCCTATCCCTCTCCTCCCATCTATCCCTCCTTTCCTTCTCGTCTATCTCCCCTCACCCTCTCCTCTCTTTCCTTTCACTCTCCACCCATCTATCCTTCCCTTCCTGCTCCTCTCTACTTCCTATCACTCTCCACCCATCTATCCCTCCTTTCCTTCTCCTCTCCTCTATCTCACCTCACCCTCTCCTCTCTTTCCTATCCCTCTCCTCCCATCTATCCTTCCCTTCCTGCTCCTCTCTACTTCCTATCACTCTCCACCCATCTATCCCTCCTTTCCTTCTCCTCTCCTCTATCTCACCTCACCCTCTCCTCTCTTTCCTATCCCTCTCCTCCCATCTATCCTTCCCTTCCTTCTCCTCTCTTCTTCCTATCACTCTCCACCCATCTATCCCTCATTTCGTTCTCCTCTCTTTCCTATCCCTCTCCTCCCATCTATCCCTCCTTTCCTTCTCCTCTACTCTATCTCCCCTCACACTCTCCTCTCTTTCCTATCCCTCTCCTCCCATCTATCCTTCCTTTCCTTCTGCTCTCTTCTCCTTCCTATCACTCTCCTCCCATCTATTCCTCCTTCTCATCTTGTCTTCTTCCTATCTTTCTCCTCCCCGCTATCTCCCCACACCCTCTCCTTCCTATTTCTCCTCCTATCTATCCCTCTTTTCCTTCTCATCTCTTCTGCTTCCTATCACTCTCCACCCATCTATCCCTCCTTTCATTCTCATTTCCTCTTCCTTCTATCCTTCTCCTCCCCTCTATTTCTTCTCTCCTGTGCTTTCCCTTCTCTATATATCTCCTCAGCTTCTTTTTCTCCCTATCCTCCTCTATCTCCTCTCATCCCCTCTGTCCCTCCTCTCCCTCTTCTCCCTCTCACCTCCTTCTCCTTCGCCCGCTCTTCCGGAATATAGATCTTTTCTTGTTCTCCCACGCCCGGTCCTCCCCTCTGTCTCTTTTCTCCCTCTTTTCTCTCTCACCTCCTTCTCCCGCTCCTCCGGAATATTGATCTTTTCTTGTTCTCCCACGCCCGGTCCTCCCCTCTGTCTCTCTTCTCCCACTCCTCTCCTTACAATCTCTCTCTCTCTTGCTCTCTTTCCCTCTTTCCTTAGAACATTCACTACTTTTTTTTTCAGCGTAAGTTAATGCAACGGATCCGGTGTGAACTAGCCCCATTCACACTCGTTCATTTGTTGGCGCCCTTCCATCAGCATCCATTGGAAAATGGATCGCAACGCAACAGATCAGACAGAGATCGGAAGGTACAATTGCGTTTCAATGGACTGTCTATTGACTTGTGATTTCCTGATGCTGATTTTGATGTGAGTGCACCCTAAAGAGGAAATTTTGCTGGGATCAGAAAACGTTTTCCTCGTCAGACACCTCTTACCATTTACACCCGCGATGGTCTTGCTAACCTGCAGCTATTATTATGCAGAGCAGATACCAAAGCAGGGCCCAGACAATACTATGAAGGTCTTCATTCGGAGACTCATTAAAACTAATTTCAATTATTTGGCAGAGACAACATTTTATGTACCTTGCCTCTCTGTCCATGGATGACTGGGATGGGGAAATTTAATGATACGCTGACAATTACGGCGAGAAGGAGGAATATAATTAAACAAAACACTGAACAATGCTGCGTCTCTCCTCCTGACAGGATGTAGAATAAACATATTCTGACCATTATTAATCGCAGACAATGGAGAACGATCGCTATTGTTTTCATTGTGCATGTTAATGAATTACATATCAATACGGGGCGGACGGTCTGAGAACAGGAGGGCGGATAGACTTGTGTGCAGATGTCTCATTCGGTACAATAGCTAATTGGGTCCGGTGGGGGAAATTAGTTCCTAATGGACTGTTACTTGAAGAAACAGTCCTTATATTTCTACTTAATTAATCCATTGTACTTTCTAGAAAGTTTCTTTGCCCACTGTCCCCGTCTCAACGAAGAAAGGCTGCCAGCTGCATATATTTGTGTGTGTACTAAGGTCAATGTTTCCCTTTAGAAAATAATTTTTACATTGGCGACCTCTTTAAGGAACACATATAGTTACTATTATTGCCGATGTTCAGGACAAAGGTATTCCCCTACCATCTATTCATCCCCTTCTCCCACCTACCTCTTCCAACCATTCACTGGGTAATAAAAACCTACATACCTCCCTGGACCATGTCCCTTTGCAGCACCACTCCTGGGTTTACAATTGGTGGATCCTGTGCTGCAGTCTGGGCCCAGGCAAACTGGCCACCTGTTTGCAAAGCCACCATGGCAATAGTAGGTGTCCATGCACCCGGGCAGTGACATAGACCCCCATTGAAGAACACTCCCCTGCTGCAGCAAAGAAGATAGAAGATGTGGGACCTGGAATGTCACATGACCACATCCACAGTTTAATTTTAAGCTCCAGCAAAGGATGGGAAACTCTGCCCCGGGTACACCGGTTTTCTTAAAGGGTAATAGCTAGCTGTGCAGTTGAATCAAAGAGCCCAGAAAAGATTGCAGTTACTCATAAAAGTCCATCATTTCCTGACTTTGGAAGCACAACATCTTCAGCATATTGAAATTAGCCTGAGAAGAAGCCAATGAGAAGGCCCTCATGGGCTATCTCCCCTCTCTCCGATTCATATTGTGCAACACGGCTCCACCTCTCACCTGTAGGCCCTGGCTCATGAAACGGTGACCATAGATGGATCGATAATTACAAGACCTCTCCCTTGTAATATACTACAGTCTATGTAACTTGGCAGTCTCTTGTAATCTGGAGCAGTCTCTTTAACACTTCAGTGTCCGGTTGTTGGGAGGTCAGGAGCAGGTCTCCAGGAATAAACTTGCAGGGGGTTCCTACTTTAAGGGGCTGAGACTATCTCCCCTTATTCTAATTCATCCCTCTGCCAGGAAAGGTGATGAATGTCTCCAGTAAAGACAGAGGTTGGTTTTATGCAGACAGACTGTTCTTCTATGAGAACAATTGGCCACCCTTCACTCTATAAGTCCTGTCCTTCTACAAATGATGTCCTCATGGATGTATGCATGCACTGAATTTTGTGACACAGATCATCAATATGGATGGAACTTCACTTCTATAGTACAGAAAAAACCTCTAAAAGACAGATTTAGGAATGTCCTTACAGACTCTCTCTCTCTCTCTCTCTCTCTCTCTCTCTCTCTCTCTCTCTCTCTATCTATCTCTCTTTCTCTCTCTCTCTCTCTCTCTGCAATGCTGGGAGTTGGCCAAGTCCCAGCAAAATGAAGACTGCAGGGTTGTCATATAAGCAGACTGAGGCTGTTGCCTCAGGTGGCATCTTGTGGGGAGGAATGGCCGCTCTGCTGCACAGTGTTTGCAGGGTGCCTGCTGCCTCCTTTATGGCCAGAGTGTCCCAGGTTGCGAAGAGCCAGGTGGGGAGATATGCAAGGGCCATACACATCTCTCTACCCAGCAATCTGGGACACTCTTGGTGGTGTCCCGCTGAGCTCCTGGCAACCAGTGATGTCACTGGTTGCCAGGAGCTCAATGGGACGCCACCTTCCCCCCTTTACTGCCTTTGGCGGCAAAAGATCTAGGGAGGCCCCTGCATATAAGACCAAGAGTCCTGAGCTGGAGTTCTGTGCAAAGGGGCTAATGACCAACAATCAGTTGCACTGCAGTTCTCATGAGCTATCACCATGCTGATACTGATAGGAGAAGAGAGAAGGATGACAGTAGGATGAACTCATTAGTTGGTTGCTGCTGCTTTCACTGTCTAGTGGCAAGCTGGGGAAGGGACAAGATCTGTATTTGTTACTAAAAGTGTATATGAAGCCAAACATGTGCTTTCTAATTTTGGATGGAGTAGGGAAGGATTAGAATTCCTATGGGGGTTTTTTGTATTGCTATCTGGGGCCCCACTAGACATACATGCATATACACCAGGGCACAATAGCACCTTAGTGCTTCACACACAATATAATGATGGATATAGTAGGCGCATTCGGTATTCTAAAGGAGATGATAATCATAAGATTGTCTTATTACACTGACTTTCTGAAGACAACCATCATGACACCAATATGCAATATATATATTGTAGAGGTGCATGGCAATGCCACAATGTAATCTGGCAACACAGTCATTCAGAACAGAACTCTCAGTTAGAGGGGCTGAGAAGTTCCAGGGTGTGAATACTTTTGCAGGGAGGAAGCAGTTTCTTCCAAGCTTTCCAGACTGTAGCGGGATGTTGCCAGGTGTTGCCAATGACCAGTCTATGATGATCAGGTGGCTTAGAGCAAATTTATGAGGAGCCTGGACCAGAGCTCAGGGGAGTTGTGGGTGTGCAGGAGGCAAACGGCCACAGGCAGACTCTGCTGCGTGCGTGAGCACATGTGGAACAGCCGGGGGAGGCTGGGAGAGGTCGAGAGGGTCGGTGACACCCGAGGGACCTGTTGCAGAGACTGAGAGAGAAACAGTGATCCACGAGGGGTGAGCAGTGAGAGGCTTGGAGCTGAGGGAAGCTGCTCAGGACTGTGGACTGTGTTTGCGGAGACATATGGTAAAGTCCTGAGACTATCATACTGGGAGTGTATGGGAAGCCAGATGTCGGTGAGATAGAAACTCGATGTGTTGATGAAAGTCAAATGAACTGTCATGTTTCGGTGGATTATTATGTGACGTGCATGGATTATTGGCCTTTGTGTGAATAAAAGACTGTCCTTTTATGTTAAAGATGGCTACGGAAGAGGTCACTTAGCGTTCACCATTGTGCTAAATCCCCCAAACTACCACAATATATATATATATACACTATATTGCCAAAAGTATTGGGACGCCTTTACACCCACATGAACTTTCATGGCATCCCAGTCTTAGTCCGTAGGGTTCAGTATTGGGTTGGCTCCGCCCTTTGCCACTATAACAGCTTCAACTCTTCTGGGAAGGTGTCCACAAGGTTTAGGAGTGTGTCTATGGGAATGTTGGACCATTTGTGAGGTCAGGTACTGATGTTGGGGGAGGGGCTCGCAGTCTCAGCTCTAATTCATCCCAAAGGTGTTCTATGGGGTTGAGGTCAGGACTCTGTGCAGGCCAGTCAAGTTCCTCCCCCCCAAACTCCCCCCTCCATGTCTTTATGGACCTCGCTTTGTGCACTGGTGCGCAGTATTGTTGGGACAGGAAGGGGCCATCCCCAAACTCCTCCCACAAAGCTGGGAACAGGAAATTGTCTGAAATGTCTTGGTATGCTGATAATGTCACGGAACGCCTGAATCCAATGATTTGGAGGGGGAGGGGCCCAATACCTTTGGCAATATAGTGTGTATTGCATCATCATCATCCTCTGTGTATTTAGCTGTTTTCCTGGAGTTCAGCTTGAAACCATCCCTACTTATAACCTTTTAATCATCTCTCCATAGCGATCTCCATTCCAAAGCTCTCTAAAAGGCCCTAAATGATGGGAGAATTCTGGTACGTTGACTAGGTAGTTCTACAGCGAAGCTGTTGGCCGGCATCATGGAAAATTGCAGAAGCCGAGGCACGGAGTTCACCAGAACTGGCAGCCTAGCTTTGTGTTGGACGTCTTCCAGGCAGGCCTCCTCTCAGTTCTTAGTCCAGTGCTCCTTGCTTGCACCACAGTGTCGAAACATTGGATTTTATTCTTCTCATGCTCGCGGTTCTGGCCGAGTTTGCAGAAATGTTTTGAAGCAAAGAAGCAAAGAAGTGTCATGGTTTTGGACAGATGTAGAATTCATACAGCGGCTGTGTGTGCTGGTAGTTTTCACCAAGCATGGCTTCACCTTGACATTTTGAAGTGTCCTCCAAGATCGGTGTACTGGCACTGAACACTTTTTGGCCC
>NW_017308491.1:58977-62141 GCF_000935625.1 Nanorana parkeri | reverse complement strand
CAACAGATATGTCACTGCTGTGCCCTCAGCTACACGGAACACAAAGAAGTCATCTACAAAAATTATCTGGTTCAGGGGTCAACCTCATCTGTTCTCTTTCGGCCTGTTATATATACCATCGTAAACTCACATGATGTCAGGGAACCAGGCTCGCCCGCGGTGGCGCAGGGCACGGGGTTCTCCTCCTCCTTGCAGGGCTCCCGGCGCCGCCGGCGTTCATGCACGAGATGCGTGGTGCGCGTGCGGTATACAGGCTGCATGCGTACACGGGGGACGCACCACCGCTTTCAGGTGCTAGCCAGGCTGGGGGAGGTCCCCAGCACACACCATCCGCCCCGTCAGCCCTGCCGTTGGCTACTGGTTAGGGAAGCTTCCTGGTCGCCTCGGCAACCAGGGGGGTGGTCCTGGGCTTCCCTCGGTATTTAATCCAGTCAGAGCCTTGGCTTGTTGCTGAGTTATTCTACCTCTATGGTGACATCGCCCAGCCCCCTGTGTGTGAACCTGTTGCTTCCTGAACTCCCGTTATCGACCCTTCTGCCGGCCTTCTCGCTTCTGAACCTAGCTGCCTGCCTCGACCCGGACTTGGACCTGACTACGCTTTTGGATTTTCCTCTGTACCTCGTTCTTGGCCTTTTTGTCCCTGCCAAGGGGTTCCCCCCATGGCCCAGCCGTACACCCGTAACACATGAGTATCAATACATGCAACAAAAATGCTGCTGAAATCCTGAGAGGCAGAGAAGACTTTCTGTGCTCTCTTCCTCTGCTGCACTCATAAGGTGCCCATACATTGTTCAAATTTCGGACAGTTTTTGAGGAACCAACCAAAGTTCGCACACTGTGTGCTACTATCGGCACACCTTCGGCCGGCATCTCTCGAAGGAACCTTGAGGAACATCTTCGTACGATCAGAGTCAGCAGCCAATGAGCCTCCGGCTCTGTTCCAGTGTTCTATCAAAGTTTGTGACTGCGATAGAATGTGTGACCGGTGACGTGGTCACACATTTTAACCTAATCCCGCCCCGTTTTTTCCTGCGGTGGAATGTGTGACCAGTCAAGTGACATTTCAGGACCGATCAGCTGTTCCAGGGCAGATCGGTTCTCCCGCACATACAATCTGCGATGCCGATGTCCCCTGGAACAGCTGAGAAAACGTTGGAATTCTTCACCTTTTGCCGTTCACATATTCCACCACAGAAAAAGTGGGCGTGATTACGTTAAAATGTGTGACCGGTCACACTTTCCAACCCAGTCACAATCTTTGATAGAACACCCGTATTCTGACAGGGGCCGGCAGCTGCTGCCAGAATACAATGTGAATAGCGGGGATTCCTCGATCAACACGCTGTTAGTGTTGATGGAGGAATAGGCTCCATTTTTCTCGTTCGGACACCGCTGCATTGCTGGATTTGCAGTCCCCTCACCTGATATGGTGGTGGCAAGAGACCTGGTGGGGTGTGGCGAGTATATTTGGCTTCAGAAGGTATGGGGAAATGAAAGCCTTGCAGGATGGGTCAGAGGTGGGTGGGAGGAGGGGGTGGGATTTAGGGCTTTTGGCACTTGGGCTATTCATTTTCATCTTGTTATTTTTGGCAGAAGTTCTGCGTCAAATACAGTAACAAAAAGGGAAATTGTGTAAAAATGTGAAAGCCACTTGCAAAATGTGTTTAAGGTAAACACTAGGGATGCACCTATACTGATATTTTGGTATCGAGTACAAGTACCGATATTTTTTTTCGGTACTCTCCGATACCGATACCGGAAGTCCCATTAAGGAAGCCAGGTGGCGTGTAATGACTCGTCACCCGGCTTCCCAATTTGTAGGGAAGCCATCCCCATGCTTCTCATCACTATGTGACGAGAAAGCAAGGAGTCGGCTTTCTGGCCAATCAGGAAGCCTGGCGCTGTGTAATGACGTGGCGCCCGGGTTCCTGTTTGCCCGTGAAGCCGGCTCCATGCTCCCTCGTCATGAGTTGACGAAGGAGCATGATGCCGGCTTCCCAGCCAATAAAAGAGCCGGGAGCGCCGCATCATTACACGGCGCCCGGCTTCCTGATTGGCGTGTAAAGACTCGCCACAAGGCTTCCCGATTTGTAGGGAAGCCGTCCCAATGCTTCTCGTCACTATGTGACGAGAAAGCATGGAGCCGACTTTCTGGCCAATCAGGTAGCCGGGCGCCGGGTAATGACGCGGCACCCGGGTTCCTGATTGGCCGTAAATCAGGAACCCGGGTGCCTGATTCACGAAGCAGGGAGCCGGCTTCCCGGCCAATCAGGAAGCCAGGCAGCGTTTCCTGATACATGAAGTATCGGCCTAGGCATCAGAGCATTTAGGCGAGTACGAGTACTCGCCCAAATACTCTGGATCGGCACCGATAGTAGTATCTTTATCGGTGCATTCCTAGTAAACATTGACTGTAACAAAAACTCCCTTTACCGCCACATTTTGAACCTATCCAGCAAATCCAAACTCACCGCAGATCACCGATTAATCACAAGATCTCCTCCTTCATCCTTCAACAAAGCCGTAGACTCTTATCACCCCCTCCAGAGGTCAACTGAGGTCTCCTTGCGTGTGAAAACCCTTAAAGCGCGTTTGACTCCTAAACGACTACCTTTCCGACGTCTACCGCGATGTGTAAAGGTCAGCGGGCAGCATTTTTTAAAAAGCTTTTCCCCGCAGGCCGATCATTCACGTACGTGTAACCGTTGGCCTCCTGGCCGTCAGCGCCGGTGACGTCCGATGGTTCCTCTTACATGCACTTTGTGCGCAGATTACCCTCATCGTTCCTGCGCGGCTTTTTGCCATTAGCTATTATTTTATGAGTGGTCGACTCCGCGAGCTGAATGCGTAATTCAATGAAAGAGCTCCGTAATGTTGTTTCTGGTCTGATGTGATGACTCTTTATTAGAGGCACGATCCGCAGGGATGATGTTTTATCAAATTCCGAGGCTCTTATACCAAAGATCAGTCGTCTCCTCCTTAGGACGGCTTTGGGAGACGGTCAGGATGTCTCTGATTTAAAGCCCAACCCCAGGCGGATATAAAAACAGCACCGGGTCATGCCGGCGATTGTTCATTCAAAAATATTAAATAGGCTTTTAATTGCAACCATTTATGTCTAGGTATCAGCGTCTGGAATTCTGAGAGAGGGAGGGGCAGCACGC
>NW_017308491.1:47087-58749 GCF_000935625.1 Nanorana parkeri | reverse complement strand
GGGGGGGGGGAGGTGAGTAGACATGCAAGCTGCAGAAAAATTCAGTTTGGATATTTCGTTATTTCGGGACTCAGATCCGAAATTCAATTCGGTTCGGGATTCGGAATCTGAATTTTCTCGTTAGTTTGGGATGAGTTTACGAATATTCGTTGTGAATACCACAGAAAACCATATACAGATATTTATACTAAAGCTGAATCTCCCAGACCCGAATGGCATTCAGGAACCACATTTTCAAATTGTATTCTGGAGCTCCCGAATACCATTCGGGTCGGGGAGCCATATACATATATTACTAAGGCTGAGGCTCCCAGACCCGAATGGCATTCGCGGTCCGATTTTTCCGAATTGCATTCGGGAGCTCCTGAATGGCATTCGGGTCTGGGAGCCATATACAGTATATACATATAATACTAGAGCTGAGGCTCCCAGACCCCAATGGCATTCAGGAGCTCCCGAATGCAATTCGGAAAAATCGGACCGCGAATGCCATTCGGGTCGGGGAGCCATATACATATATTACTAAAGCTGAGGCTCCCACACCCCAATGGCATTCAGGAGCCCCCCAATGCAATTCGGAAAAATCGGACCGCGAATGCCATTCGGGTCTGGGAGCCTCAGCTTTAGTATTATATGTATATACTGTATATGGCTCCCATGTTGCCGTAACGAGAAATTTTGTGTTCAGACCCGTTCGGATGCATTAAACCGAAAAACACATCTGATTGACCCGAAAAGTCACATGTACGATCCAGTTTAGTTTTTGAACTAATTTCGGAGGGGATCCGACATTCGGAAACGGAAATTCGGATTCGGACACATTCGCATGCATTGGGATTTGGAAATTCGCATGTGTCCGAATGTCTGAATTTCGGGAAAATTTGTCTGAATTTTGATTCGGAATGGGACGAATCGCACACGTCTAGAGGTGGCCGAGGTCTATTTAAGAACTACAGTAGAGAAAAGTCGGGTCATGGACCTCTTTCATGCTCCTTATCTTCTACACACCATGTATAACTTGCTTAGCTAGACTTACATAGGAAGTTGGGGTGACCTTGCAGCAGATTGGGGTGACAGGGGTATAAGAGCCCAATACTTTCAGAAACCTGGGGAGCCGCCTAATGCAGCCTCGTTGTCATAAAACCTGTCCAATAACTAAATACTCATCCGTGAGTCTGAGGTCAGACCTGAGATCAAACTACCAAAGCCAAACAATCTACCATTTCCATAATTCCTGCCATGATGGAGTTACATTCATAAAACGTGACTACATTGATGTATGAGGAATAAAACTATTAAAGATGGAGTGTATGGCTGTTGTTTAGGGCAGCAAACCTAAAATCATGGGGGTCAGAGAGACCAAGAACGGAGGGCAGCTTCCTATTTCACAGATGTCAGAGAGAAGAGAGAGGGGGGAATCTCCTAACTTCCTGACAGATGTCAGACAGAACAGGAAGTGGTGGGGAAATTTACCAAATTCCAATTTGACAAATATCAGGCAGAGCAGGTAGAGAGGTTGAAATTCTCACAGCTTTCCATTTGACCGATGTCAGGCAGAACAGGAAGTTATGGGAGATCTTTCAACATCCTGAATGATTGATGTCAGGTATAACAGGAAATGAAGGGTAAATCTCCTATTTTGACAGAAGTGAAAGAGACCAGGAAGTGAGGGGGGAATCTCCTAAATTCACATTTCACAAATGTCAGGCAGAACATGAACTGAGGGGGAATCTCCCAACTTCCAGACAGATGTCAGACAGAACAGGAAGTGAGGGGGGAATCTCCCAACTTCCCATCTTCCTGACAGATATCAGACAGAAAAGAAAGTGAGTGAAATCTCTCAAAATCCTATATAACTAACATCGGGTATAACAGGAAATAAAGGGTACATCTCTTATTTTGACAGATGTCAAACAAGATTGTTAGAAGGGAAATCTCCCAACTTCCTGACAGATGTCAAATAGACCAGGAAGTGAGGGGGATGTACCAAATTCCAATTTGACAAATATCAGGCAGAGCAGGTAGAGAGGTTGAAATTCTCACAGCTTTCCATTTGACCGATGTCAGGCAGAACAGGAAGTTATGGGAGATCTTTCAACATCCTGAATGATTGATGTCAGGTATAACAGGAAATGAAGGGTAAATCTCCTATTTTTACAGAAGTCAAAGAGACCAGGAAGTGAGGGGGGAATCTCCCAACTTCCCATCTTCCTGACAGATATCAGACAGAAAAGAAAGTGGGTGAAATCTAGACATGTGCGATTCGTTTAGTTACGTATCGAAATTCGTACGAATTTTCCTGAAATTCCGAATTTCGGAGCATCCGAAATCCGAATGGCAGTTTCCGAATTATATCCAAAATACGAAATTCCGTTAACGAATTTCGGATCCAAATTTCTTTGAAACAGGAACTCATATTACCCCTGTAATGAGGTTGAACAACATGATAAGATTTTTTTTTTTAATCCGAGATACGGATCCGCTGCTGCTGAGGGTCGCATTACAATACACAGGCAGGAAATACGAAATCCCGTTGACGTATTTTCGTGCCGTTACGAACATTCGTTATATTGAAGTTAAAAAACAAAATACCTTTGTTAATATATTGGAGTTGATTGATGGAAGTTTTTTTTAATCCGAGATACGGATCCGCTGCTGCTGAGGGTCGCATTACAATACACAGGCAGGAAATACGAAATCCCGTTGACGTATTTTCGTGCCGTTACGAACATTCGTTATATTGAAGTTAAAAAGCAAAATACCTTTGTTAATATATTGGAGTTGATTGATGGAAGTTTTTTTTAATCCGAAATCCGAAATTCGGAATACGGAATCCGTTAACGGAATTCGTATTTCGGATATAAAAAACAACTACCACTCCAATATTAACAAAGGTATTTTGCTTTTTAACTTCATCATAACGAATGTTCGTAAAGTTACAAAAATAATTCGTATTTCGTACGAATCCGAATTGAGTTCAGTTACGAATTATGAAATACAAAATAACGGATATTCCGAAGCGAAACGAAACAGAACAAATTTTTTGACGGCGCACAAGTCTAGTGAAATCTCTCAAAATCCTATACAACTAACATCAGGTATAACAGGAAATGAAAAGTAAATCTCCTATTTTGACAGAAGTCAAACAGACCAGGAAGTGAGGGGGGAAGCTCCTAAATTCCCATTTCACAAATGTCAGGCAGAACAGGAAGAGAGGGAAACTCTCCCAACTTCCTATTTGACAGATGTCTGACAGAACAGGAAGTGAGGGGGGAATCTCCCAACTTCCTGACAGATATCCGACAAAAAAGAAAGTGGGTGAAATCTCTCAACATCCTGAATGATTGATGGCAGGTATAACAGGAAATAAAGGGTACATCTCATACTTTGACAGATGTCAAACAGACTAGGAAGTGAGTGGGAAAGCTCCCAAATTCCCATTTCACAAAGTATAGGTATAGAGAGAAACTCTTCCAACTTCCTATTTGACAAATGTCAGACAGAACAGGAAGGGAGGCGAAACCCTCCAACTTCCTATTTAACAAATGTCAGACAGAACAGGAAGTAAGGGGAAATCTCCCAACTTCCTATTTAACAGGTGTTAGACAGAACAGGAAAGAGGGGAAATCTCCTCAATCCTATTTGACAGGTGTCAGACAAAGGAGGAAGTAAGGCGAAACTGCTCCTGCGGAAGAGGATCCTCTGTCAGGATTGCATTGCTGTCTTGTACTTAGCAGGGAGATTTTTCCTAACTTCCTGTCCAGGTAACAGCTGTCAGACAAAGGAGGAGGATAAGAGAAATTTCTATAGGAGCACAAATCACATATAGAATCCAGCAGAAAAACCTCCTTAGTGGAGACATAGATCGCATCTAAAGATGGACACAACCTCTAACCGGCCGCCAGAGCCCTTTGGTTCAGTCGAACCGAAGAGCTGCTGTACGGGCTATTCACAATATTCACAATAGTCCGTACATCAGCCGGAAACACCGAGCCAAACCCATATGCTTCGGCTCGGCTGAGCCGTAGTGACAAGTGAAGCGCGGAGAAAGGCCTGCAGAAGCCGACCGTTCTCCGCGCAAATGACAGCTGGGCGGAGCCAGCCGTGATCTCACGGCTCACTCCGCCCAGTTGTAATGACAGATCAGTGTCCCCAAATGACCTGGGGACGCTGATCTGTCATTAAACAAACAACTGGGCGCATCCGGCTGTGGCGTCACGGCCGGCTCCACCCAGTTGTATTTTTTTGCCCGGGTCCTGCTAGAAGACTCTGTCAGGTGCCGGTCAATAGTAAACAGTTGGGCGGGGCTAGCGGTGATGTCACCGCTAGCTCCACCCAATTGTTTATATTTTTCTGGCATCTGTCAGATTCTACATTATACGGCGGGAGTTTGTCGCGTGCGGTCAGGTCACCGCGCATCAGATTTTCTTTTATTTTTCTTTCTTTCTTTTTCTTTTCTTTTTAAATATCATCAGGAGAACTATGGGGGTCAGTGTTTTTCCCCATAGTTCTCCTAAGGATAACGGGAGGACACAAACTAGCGTCCTCCCGTCACCCAAAGCTCAGTATATAGCGGGCTACAGCTCCCGGTATACTGAGACGCCGCAGCCAGGACGGATCTCGACAATACTGTCGGGATCCGCCCAGCTGCGTGAGTGACAGCTGGCTCTGCCTATCTAGAGGCAGAGCCAGCTGTACCCGCCCCTTCCCCCGTCCGCTCCGCCAGTCAGCGCTGGAGGATCGGACAGGGGAGGGGGGAATCCCTGCAGGGAGCCGTGAGTGACGGTGACCGCTCTCTGCAGGGACAGGATGGAGAAGTGAGCGAGCGACGGTATGTGTTCTCTCACTTCCCGATCTATTGAGCCGACCTGTGACAGTTTCCTTGTCACACGTCGGCCCGAACTATGAGGCTGAGTGATTTTCACCCACCTCATAGTTCTCCTTTAAACATTTTTTTCAGTTATTTAAATGTTTTTCTATTCTGCTCGCTACCTCGGAGGTTGCGAGCAGAATACCCGAGCCGAATGCCGCATTCGGCTATTCACTCACTGCCCCCAAGTGAACAGCGGTCGGCTTCACTTCACTTCGGCAGCTTTGTGAACAACCCCCTTCGACTTATGTTGCACCTTAACTGTCCCGGCTAAAGGAAAGGCGGGTTAGATTGGTGAACGTGCTTTATGAATATAGCCAATGCCTCACCAGTGAATGTGTGGAAGTGAATGTACAGTGAATGTCTTTATAACGGTAACTAGTTCAACAAAAGCAGGAATCACATTAAAACCACAAGAACGGTCACGGCGAACTGGAGGAGACGTCGCTTTCCCTCATAAAGCTCTTTATTATGTCTGAGCACTCACAAATATAAAATGATGGAAAATGGGAGCGCGCTGCAAGGAGCGAGCGAGCGGCCGTATATAAATGTTTGCTTTGTCCGGCTTTTAAACCGCACAAGGATCCCATTAACGCACTTCACAATGATAACTTGACAACGCAAAGGCTGATAAATCGCTTTACTTCTGCCTGGAGAATTAAATTGTTTTTGCTTTAAGGACGCTCTTCTCTCCGTCTGAGGCTGATTCATTTGCTTGATAATAACTCTCGAGCACATGAAACATCAACAGCGTAACTTTCAGGCATCCATCAGTGTCCTGCTGCGTAACGGTCTCATTTGTTTCCCCCAGAACAAATTCCTCCTCGCTGTCACCCGGTCTGGGATTTGATAAAGTTTTATTTTATTAAAGTGAAGCTGAACATTTAAAGGGCATCGCTATTCAAAATGGTTATTCCAGGTTGGGGTGAATATTGGTGGGTTCAATTATCTATTGGCTTTTTTACGTGTTGCTGACCCTGGGCACCAAGCAGGAGACATGGGAGGGGCCTATGCCCCAGGTGCCCAGAGGCCTCATTTCTAGGATTCTTTGGAATTTCAATCAGGGGCGTAACTAGAAATCACAGGGCCCCATAGCAAAATGTTGTATGGGGCCCTGTGATTTCTAGTTATGCCCACCCGAGAGTGACCCAAACAGCCCACCATAGACTCTCTATGGTGGGCTGGTCAAAGCCTCTTACCTGTCAGCCCCGATCCTCTATCCGCCTCCGCCTCCTCCGTCACTGGGCCCACCTCCTCCATCACCAGGTCCCGCCTCCTCCATCACCAGGTCCCGCCTCCTCCTTCGCTGCCGACGGCGGACCAAGCCACCTCCTCCGCAGCTGCTGGTTGTCACTGGCTCATTTAGCGACCCAGGCGGCCCGCACGGCATCAGGGGAATGTCCTGGCCAGGCCCCCCTTTTACCGTGGGCCCCATATCGGCCGCCTGAGTCTCTATGGTGACTGTTCCACCACTGGTTTCTATGTAACAGTATAAAAAACAGACACCGTGTGGCAGGCGTATGGGCCAAGATGTCTTGTAAATGGGAGAGGAAAGATATGAATGGGTAATTGTCTAGAGAGGACCTTCCAAACAATACAAGGTCTGCTTATCTTGTAGCCACCCTGCCCCATGTAAAAAAAAGCACTGATAAATAATCATCATAAATAAAACCAGTTATGGAAGGAAAAAACAAAAGCTACACAGCTTAAACCTCAGCTTCCCAGCACTCCTCCTTCAGGATTCTGGTACAGCTGGAATCCCAAAATGTGATGAGTGGTTGCCTCAACACTGTTCAGGAGCATCTTTTTGCCAAACTCGGGATCTTCAGCTTTTCCTACAAAGCCTTCAAGATAAGGGGACCTTGCATTTTGTTACCCAGATGGGTAGTCCTGCTCAAACTAGCCATGCACAAAAGGCTCTATCTTAGCAAACAACACATTGGACCTTGAAAAGAATGGGCTACACCAGCAGAGGATCAAACCGGGTTCCATTATTGTGAGCAAAGCACAGAAAATGTGTCTACAATGGGAACCAGGTCACCAGAGATTTGGACCCGAATGTTGCCCATGTGAAAAAGACTTGATCTGAACAAGGGCACATAGATGGTAGGATCAGTATTTGGTCATTTCGACTCATTTCGTTCCGAATCAAAATTTCATACGAATCTTCCTAAATTCAGACACATCCGAATGTGTCCGAATCCGAATGTCCTTTTTTGAATTTCGTTCAAAAACTAAACTGAATTGGTGACACGTGACTTTTGTGGCCAATCAGATGTGTTTTTTGGTTTAATGCATCCGAAGGGGTCTGAATACAAATTTGCGTTACAACAACATGGGAGCCATCAACAGTATATACATATATTACTAAAGCTGAGGTTCCCAGACCCGAATGGTATTCAAGAACCGAATTTCCGAATTGCATTGGGAAGCACCTGAATGCCATTCGGGTCTGGGTGCCTCAGCTTTAGTAATATATGTATATGGCTCCCAGACCCGATTGGCATTCAGGAGCTCTGGAATGCAATTTTACAGTTTAAAAAAACTGACAGAAAAGGAAAAAGAGTTTTTAAATACTAAAAAAGGGTCTAAAAAGGAAGGGAGACAACAAGTATTAAAAAAAATCTAAATGGGTTTAGAGCTGAGGCTCCCAGACCCCAATGGCATTCAGGTGCATCCCAATGCAATTTGGAAATTTGGTTCTTGAATGCCAATCGGGTCTGGGTGCCTCAGCTTTAGTAATATATGTGTATGGCTCCCAGACCTCAATGGCATTCGGGAGCTCCTAAATGCCATTCGGAAATTTGGATCTCAAATGCCATTGGGGTCTGGGAGCCTCAGCTTTAGTAATATATGTATATGGATTTCTGTGGTAGTCTTAACAAATATTCATAAACTGATCCGAAACGAACGAAAATTCGAATTTCGCCCAAATCCAAAACCCCAAGCTGAATTGAATTTGGGACCCGAATCCCAAAATAACGAAATATCGGAACTGAACCGAATTTTTCCGCAGCTTACATGTCTAGTGTATATGGAGTGAGTGCATGGAACCTGTGCTTTTCCCATGCAGAGCAAAGCAATAGGTTGACTCTAATGTCCCTTCCTTAGTAGTATGTACTTACATGACTAAGGTAGTTCAGAGGTCCCCGTTATCCACTTAAGCCCCTTTAAAACATTAATCCCCAAATCCTCACCCTGTGCTAAATAATACCAATACACCTGGGGTGGAGTGCAATGACCACAGCAGCCTTTTATTATTAACAAAAAACAGTTTAAATAACATAATTATAAATAACAAATACAAATCAGACCATATGAAATATCAGGTTTCAGGTCGTTGGAGGGACTATGAACCATAAACATAAATAATACTCCATCTCGGGGACACTATTAATTGACCACAGACCCACATTGGTCCCTACTACATGGTCACAACTGGTGGACCTCACCACATGGAGGACACCCACATCGAAGCTGGGTGCCCCATTAATTTATCAATAACCCCCAACAGACAAAACTCCTTCAAGGATCCAAACCACCAATCAACTGACCCGACCTGCTACAAGCCAATCCAAACATGAAACAATCTCAGGGCGGGTGGGAGAGAAGCTCTCCTCTCATCTGTCAATCTCCGACTGGATCTGTGTGAGTCTTCCTCATAGACCACCCTCCAAAGCCCCTCCTGACCAACCTTTTCGCCCAATCCATTAAGTGCCCCTCTCCAAACTTACTTTTTCTACCTTGGGACTATGAATCATAAACATAAATAATACCCCATCTCGGGGACACTATTACTGACCGCAGACCCACACTGGTCCCTACTACATGGTCTTCCTCATAGACCACCCTCCAAAGCCCCTCCTGGCCAATCTTTTCACCCAATCCGTTAGGTGCCCCTTCCACTAACTTTAACCCTTCCTAGTCTGGTTCCCTTTTCCACCCATGTCATGTAGGCCTTTCACTCGTTCTTTTTCCTGGCTCCTGGCCAATCTTTTTGCCCAATCCGGTAAGTGCCCCTCCCCTAACTTACCTTTTCTACCTTTCTTTACCCTTCCTTGCCTGGTTTCCCTTTCCCACCCATGTCATGTGGGCCTTTCTTTTTCTTTTTCCTGGCTCCGGGCCTATCTTTTCCTTCACTCCCCCATTGCTCCACTCAGCTGATGTCTAGCGCAAGCTAAATTCACCCGAGAACAGGCTTCAGTTCCCCATCAATGCCAACCCTTCTTCTAACAACTGCCTCCAAGATGATGATGATCTTCACCACCTAGCAACCGGCACCCATGGAGGAAGATTTCCTCCATTTAAAGAACTGGACCTCTCTTGGTATACTACAGTGGAATGAATGGGGTCACACCTTTTACATGCAGGTGCCCTAAATTTTTCAAAAATTGTACATGTGCACTTTTTTTGTTGGGGTGCCTTGACAGCCTAGGCAAAATAATATGGGTCTCTTAACCCAACAAGCATCAGTGGATGCAATAAATGCTTCTTAGCCCACCACCCCAAAGGAGACTGATCCCTCAGACTCAGGGGCGTAACTAGAAATCACAGGGTCCCATAGCAAAATTTTGTATGGGGCCCCGTGATTGCTAGTTATGCCACTTGCAGAGCCCACCTGATATACCAAACAGCCCACCTGAGAGTGACCCTGCAGAACCCACCATAGACCCTCTACGGTGGGCTCTGCAGGGTCTCAGGTGGGCTGCACACCTCTTACCTGTCAGCGCTGTCCGCCTCAGTGGTTGCCGGGCCCGGCCTCCTCTTCCGTCCCCGGGCCCCGCCTCCTCTTCTATCGACGGGCCCCGCCCACTCTTAGGTAGCTGGCCAGTGATGTAAGAGGAGGCGGGATTGCTCTTAGGCAGGCTGCGAACGCCGGGCCTCTTCTGCTGCAGCTGCTGGCTGTCACTGACACAGCTCCGCAGCGGCTGTGAGGGGGAAACGCGCCGCGGCCGCTGCACACATCACTGACAGGTTGTCAGTGATCTTCACAGCCGCTGCTGAGCTGTGTCAGTGACAGCCAGCGCCCTTACATGCCATAGCGACCCAGGCGGCCCACACGGCATCAGAGGGATGCCTGGCCGGGCCCCCCCCCCTGTGCCCGGGCCCCATAGCGGCCGCCTGGGTCGCTATGGCGATTGTTACGCCACCGCTCAGACTGAAGACTCCCAGTCCTATCACAAAGCAGAGGACATCACAGCCCAGTAATGCAGATCAGATCCTACAGCTCTCCCTCTGGGAGCCTCTCCTCCGTATTGCAGAAGAATGTTGTTTGTGTAACTAGTCATTTTTTACTATGTGCTAATCTGCAGAGTCTTACCCCGTGGAAGCGCACGGAGGGGACCCGTACGCGGAGGTTCTGTGAAGTGACTCTGGCGGGCAGATTGTGGGCGAGGCGCCAGAGACTGAATGGGGTCACTGTGCTATTTGAGGTCTCAGTATGGGAATTCGCAGGCAGACACAAATACTGCAAAACCGCACAGACTGTCGGAAGAGATGAACTACGGGAAACGCGGGAGATTTCTCAGAGCATTGAGGAGATCTCATTATACTAGATTGGACTTGAAAGGCGACCGCTCGTGAATGGAGAATGCACTTATATAAATCCCAGTAAATGCGGATCAGATCGGCAGCTCCGCCTCTCTGGGCCTTTATTGGGGTGATACAGTCAGGCTGAATACACAGGAATAAATACTCTGCTCTATTAGCATTTCTCTTCAGTCCCTAGGAGCTGCAGCAAGCGTTAGATTACCCTGTGCTGGTGACACCTTGCAGAATCGGACCGCTGCGGTCCTGCACCCTCCCCTGTACACTGGGCCAATTAACAGCGCTGCTCAGGGAGCTACAGCACTGCTGACTGGAGCAGGGTGCAGGTTAGCTAAGTGAGTGTAATGGTAGCATGAGTATAAGGGGTGTGTTAGCATTAGGGGAGTGTTAGTATAAGGGGAGCATAAGTATAAAGGGGGGTGTTAGCATTAGGGGAGTGTTAGCATAAGGGGAGTGTTAGTATAAGAGGAGTGTTAGCATAAGGGGAGTATGAGTATAAGGGAAGTGTTAGCATAAGGGGAGCGTTAGTACAAGAGGAGCGTTAGTACAAGGGGAGCGTTAGTATAAGGGGGGCGTTAGTATAAGGGGGGCGTTAGTATAAGGGGGGCGTTAGTATAAGGGGGGCGTTAGTATAAGGGGAGCGTTAGTATAAGGGGAGCGTTAGCATATGGGGAACGTTAGTATAAGGGGAGTGTTAGCACTAGAGGAGTGTTAGTATAAGGGGAGTGTTAGCATAAGGGGAGTGTTAGCATATGCGGTGTGTTAGCATAAGGGGCGTGTTCATATAACGGGAGCGGTAGTATACGGGGATCGGTAGTATAAGGGGAGCGGTAGTATAAAGGGATGGGTACTATAAGGGGAGTGTTAGTATAAGGGGAGTGTTAGCATTAGGGGAGTGTTAGTATAAGGGGAGTGTTAGTATAAGGGGAGTGTTAGCGTTAGGGGAGTGTTAGCGTTAGGGGAGTGTTAGTATAAGGGGGGTGTTATCATAAGGGGAGTGTTAGTATAAGGGGAGTGTTAGTATAAGGGGAGTGTTAGGATTAGGGGAGTGTTAGTATAAGGGGAGTGTTAGCATTAGGGGAGTGTTAGTATAAGGGGAGTGTTAGTATAAGGGGAGTGTTAGCGTTAGGGGAGTGTTAGCGTTAGGGGAGTGTTAGTATAAGGGGAGTGTTATCATAAGGGGAGTGTTAGTATAAGGGGAGTGTTAGTATAAGGGGAGTGTTAGTATAAGGGGAGTGTTAGCAT
>NW_017308491.1:25104-47003 GCF_000935625.1 Nanorana parkeri | reverse complement strand
AGCAATCATTTTAGGGCCATCAATCACTGATAACACTAAACTGATGAGCGGTAACAGCTTTTAATGCGTCGCCTATGGCCAATTTTGGGTAATGTCGTTTTTTTGAGGTTTCGCACGCATGCGCAATTTTAAGGCTCGACATGTTTGGTGTCTCTTTACCCGACGTGACCCCCCGTCTTTTATATTTTACCCAAAAATTTGGTAATAATAAATGTTTTAGAATTTAATATAGGGGAAACTGTTTTTTTTTTTTTAAATCTGTAGTTTTTCCCTAATGTATTAAAAAATAAAACCCCCAGTGGTGATTAAACACCCCCAAAATAAAGCTCTGTCTGTCCCCAAAAAAAGGGTATAAAATTCATTTCAGTACAGCGCTGCATGACGGAATAAATGTCAGTCAAAGTACCGCAGCGCTGAATACTGAAAAATGGCCTGGATGGGAAGGGGGTGTAACACCGCGGATGTCAACTGGTTAATAATAATAATAATAGGTCACATCAGTCATAGAAGCCAACATTTCGGGGCCTTGCAGGGTCCCTTCCTCAGGGTGACATAGGGACAATATTACATGTAGGTGTGCAGATATATATACAGAACCACAGACAGTGCCAACCACCCCCTATGAGGTCATAATGACGCCGCTCTGCGCAGGGCAGTGTGACATCGGGCTCGGTATAGAATGGTCATTAATCGTGATAGACTTTAAACTCCAGCTGAACCTGAAGTGAGGCGTTGGCGGCGCCCGGGTGGGGGGCTCATCAAGGCGAATCATTCCTCGCGCTGGTGCTTTACATTTCGGATGTAAGTGCTCGAAACTCAACCGACCTTAATAATCATCCAAGAGAAAGGAGGACAACCGAATGTGACAGCCGCGCGTCCTTCCCCGCCGTCTCGGCGTATTCGCTTTGTTACATTGTTTCATAATTGTAACCATTTTTATATCCTGCACACAACATATACAAAGGACCGGGGGACGCCGCCGCTCTGATCTGCACGGATACATGGCTACACTGGAGGGAATTAAAGTGGACGCAAACCCCGACAATGATCCCCTCTCATTTGCTCCCTTTTTTTCGGAGGGAACCAGTGAGGGTTATATTCCCCGTCAGCTTTTTTTTTTTTTTTGTCATCTGCGTCCCATTGGGGAGATTTCACTTCCTGTTCGACAGCCACAAAAGGAAGTCAGAGGAAATCCCTCTGAGGCCCCGTTCCCACTGCGCGATATGCAAATCGCGCGTTTGTCGCGCGATTCGCATATTGCGCGACATCGCGAGATTTGCCGCGCGATGTCGCGTTCGAGCTTGCATTGAGCAAGCTTGAATCGCGGCTAAATCCGCTCAAAAAAGGGCCCTGCTGTAGCGACACACGACCCGCGACAGCAGGACCCTTTGCCCCATTGGATTGCATTGGAGCGCGATATCGCGCGGTAATTTGCCGCGACATCGCGGGAATTACCGCGCGATAAATCGCTCAATGTGAACGGCGTCTAAAGTGACAATGCCAAGTCCGCGGCGGGGCGGGGGAACGCCCGCATGTTAACAGTCAGACCTGAGCTCATTGAAAGTGACAGTCCTTCAGCAGTCCCTAATGGTGTGAAATGCCCACAATGCCAGAGACCATGTGATCTCTGCCTAGGGAACTTCGTAGTAGTGTTTTTTTTTATATATAACAGTTTTCTCATCAAGCTATTTGCAGTGAATGTGGAAGTGTTTTGGTGTAAAGGAGAACTATGAGGGGATTTTCACTCGACCTCATAGTTCGAGCCGACATGTTACAATGAAACTGTCACACCTCGGCTCAATAGATCGGGAAGTGAGCGAACGCGTACCGTCGCTCGCTCACTTCTCGATCCTGTGCCTGCAGAGAGCCGTGCCGGTCACTCACGGCTCCCTGCAGGGATTCCCCGCTCCGATCCTTCAGCGCTGACTGGCGGAACGGGCGAGGGATGGGGCGGGTACAGCTGGCTCTGCCTCTAGATAGGCGGAGCCAGCTGTCACTCACGCAGCTGGGCGGATCTCGACAGTAATGTTGGGATCCGTCCGGGCTGCGGCGGTCTCAGTATACCGCGTGTGCCGCCCCAATTGAGAGACTCTATAGATCACCTATCTGCTGCATATGAACGTTACCATCGGCTGTCTTCAAAATACACAACTTTCTTACAGGACTGTAATATAGAGGACTCTACAGCAGGACTGACCAGAATTGATGCACTGAACCAACAAAGATAGCTTTGGGTCATGGGAGTTTGTGTCCTCCCGTGACCCTGAAGAGAACTATGGGGAAAAACACTGACCCCATAGTTCTCCTTTAAGCAGAGGGTGATTTTGTAATCCTGGAGATCTGTCAGTGACACTTGAAGCCTCTTTCAGGAATGAGGACCGTGCCATGAATTGTATTTATTTTTATTGTATGCTAAACATGTTTCAGGCGCTGGTGTATGGAGGAAGTTATTTTAGGCTCTTGTCCATAGGCTGTTATAAATATAGATACGTCCTTGGCTATAGGACTCCGGAGGATCAGCATGACCTGCATATCAATCATGAATATTTCTATTGGTGAGTGAAGGACCATTTGGAAGCTCCCCAAATCACAGAGCTTCACATTAGAGTGTCAGCTCCTCTGTACAGAGATAGATGTGACTGTGGGGGGGGAGGGGACATTAGAGTTTAAGCTCCTCTGTACAGAGATAGATGTGACTGTGGGGGAGGGGACATTAGAGTGTAAGCTCCTCTGTACAGAGACTGATGTGACTGTGGGGGGAGGGGACATTAGAGTGTAAGCTCCTCTGTACAGAGACTGATGTGACTGTGGGGGGAGGGGACATTAGAGTGTAAGCTCCTCTGTACAGAGACTGATGTGACTGTGGGGGGAGGGGACATTAGAGTGTAAGCTCCTCTGTACAGAGACTGATGTGACTGTGGGGGGAGGGGACATTAGAGTGTAAGCTCCTCTGTACAGAGACTGATGTGACTGTGGGGGGAGGGGACATTAGAGTGTAAGCTCCTCTGTACAGAGACTGATGTGACTGTGGGGGGAGGGGACATTAGAGTGTAAGCTCCTCTGTACAGAGACTGATGTGACTGTGGGGGGAGGGGACATTAGAGTGTAAGCTCCTCTGTACAGAGACTGATGTGACTGTGGGGGGAGGGGACATTAGAGTGTAAGCTCCTCTGTACAGAGACTGATGTGACTGTGGGGGGAGGGGACATTAGAGTGTAAGCTCCTCTGTACAGAGACTGATGTGACTGTGGGGGGAGGGGACATTAGAGTGTAAGCTCCTCTGTACAGAGACTGATGTGACTGTGGGGGGAGGGGACATTAGAGTGTAAGCTCCTCTGTACAGAGACTGATGTGACTGTGGGGGGAGGGGACATTAGAGTGTAAGCTCCTCTGTACAGAGACTGATGTGACTGTGGGGGGAGGGGACATTAGAGTGTAAGCTCCTCTGTACAGAGACTGATGTGACTGTGGGGGGAGGGGACATTAGAGTGTAAGCTCCTCTGTACAGAGACTGATGTGACTGTGGGGGGAGGGGACATTAGAGTGTAAGCTCCTCTGTACAGAGACTGATGTGACTGTGGGGGGAGGGGACATTAGAGTGTAAGCTCCTCTGTACAGAGACTGATGTGACTGTGGGGGGAGGGGACATTAGAGTGTAAGCTCCTCTGTACAGAGACTGATGTGACTGTGGGGGGAGGGGACATTAGAGTGTAAGCTCCTCTGTACAGAGACTGATGTGACTGTGGGGGGAGGGGACATTAGAGTGTAAGCTCCTCTGTACAGAGACTGATGTGACTGTGGGGGGAGGGGACATTAGAGTGTAAGCTCCTCTGTACAGAGACTGATGTGACTGTGGGGGGAGGGGACATTAGAGTGTAAGCTCCTCTGTACAGAGACTGATGTGACTGTGGGGGGAGGGGACATTAGAGTGTAAGCTCCTCTGTACAGAGACTGATGTGACTGTGGGGGGAGGGGACATTAGAGTGTAAGCTCCTCTGTACGGAGACTGATGTGACTGGCTCAGTGTTCTCTGTACAGCGCTGTGGTATATGTCAGAACCGGTATATAGTAAATGTATAAAACAAGTAGTATGTGACTTTACATATAATGTCATATATATCGCCGTCATCTCCTGTGGCGCAGTACAAAGTAAGAGATACAATAAAGATGTGTTTTTTTTTTTCTCAGCGCTATATGTAAAGGCTCCCGGGCTCCAGGTGACACATTGCTGTTCACAGCTTCGAATGTTTACATTTTCTGCCCTAAATTTAGATGTCGGAGACCTTAAAATAGTGTTCGTGTGAGCGCAGGCTGGAGAGGTGGATAATAGCAGAGATGGAGGCGTACGAAGCGGAGATTACAGTCCTAGTCCTCAATGCTTTATATAACACAAAGCAAAACAAGCTTGCTGGGGGACAAATTAGAAACCGGTTGACAAGGTGGATCTCTGTGTTAAAGGCAAACTGTCATCACATCAACCAGGGATAGGCAACCATGAAGAGGTGGAGATCTACCCGAACAACATGCCAGGGTGCAGCGTGCTTATTTTAAGGATAAAAACCTAGCAAGGTCCCATTAAAAAGTTAGTAACAGTTGAGGGGATCAGTACTATGTAACACAGTGCAGGGGTTAGTAGTATACTGTATAGTGCAGATTGCAGCAGTCAGTAGTGTGTAGCACAGAGTGCAGAGGTTAGCAGTATGCAATGTAGAGTGCAGAATTCAATAGTGTGTAACACAGAATGCAAAGATCAGTCGTGTGCAAGGCAGATTTCAGGGGTCAGTAGTATGCAATGCAAAGTGCAGGGGTCAGCAGTAGATTACAAAAAAGGTCACGAGTAAATAACGCAGAGTGCAGGGGCCAGTAGTATGTAATGCAGAGGTCAGGAGTATGTAATGCAGAGTGCAGGGGTCAGGAGTATGTAATGCAGAGTGCAGGTGTCAGGAGTATGTAATGCAGAGTGCAGGTGTCAGGAGTATGTAATGCAGAGTGCAGGTGTCAGGAGTATGTAATGCAGAGTGCAGGGGTCAGGAGTATGTAATGCAGAGTGCAGGGGTCAGGAGTATGTAATGCAGAGTGCAGGGGTCAGGAGTATGTAATGCAGAGTGCAGGTGTCAGGAGTATGTAATGCAGAGTGCAGGTGTCAGGAGTATGTAAGGCAGAGTGCAGGGGTCAGTAGTATGTAATGCAGAGTGCAGGTGTCAGGAGTATGTAAGGCAGAGTGCAGGGGTCAGTAGTATGTAATGCAGAGTGCAGGGATCAGTAGAATGTAACATAGAGTGTATAAGTCTGTAGTGTGTAACACAGACTCCAGAGGTCAGTAGTATGAAGAGTGCAGGGGTCAGGAGTATGTAATGCAGAGCGTAGGGGTCAGGAGTATGTAATGCAGAGCATAGGTGTCAGGAGTATGTAGTGCAGAGCGTAGGGGTCAGGAGTATGTAATGCAGAGGGTAGGGGTCAGGAGTATGTAATGCAGAGCGTAGGGGTCAGGAGTATGTAACATGACAAGAGGCAGACCAACCAATGCAGGACACAGGGCAGCAGGGAGTCTGTCAGAACTTGTAAGTCTTTTCAGATGTCACTGTTACTTTTACAAGGTAATAACTGCATATTAAAGGTGTATGTTTGATGTACACAAAATGGATGTCTGTATTTTGTGGCTATTAAAGACTATGTTTAAATAGGGGTTTTTGGGCCCGGATTTCAGCTTTATATTACTAATAAAAAGGTGTCTTGTTATTTCTATGAGTGAATTAAAAGATCTGAAGACCTTTTTAAAAGCCATCCACGCTCCCCTATCCATATGTCTGCGGTCACCTCCACAGCCTCTCTGATTTCATCAGCGGAGAGGGAATAGTGCCACTTGTGTTGTGTACAAACCGATAAGTCATAGTTCTCCTCTTATAGTCTCAGCCGTGATGTCAGCGACCAGTCAGGCCGTAACATTACTGCCAATTTACTGATACATCTGGAATGAATAATTGATCTGTCAGAGAGACACCAGGGAGCAGCCTGGGCCTGTGTCTCTGACCGGCAATTATATTCATTAATAAAAGGACGCCTGGGGCTCCGCTCTCAGCTCACCTCGGGCAGGCGTCCCTTAATTAGGAATGATTAAGCTGCGGGACTTTGTGCGTTTTCAAAATAGTAGCGCGGAGATGACGAGCCTTTTGAAGTATTAAAAGCCCGACTCCGAGCATGGCTACCCCAACAGGTGAACAGCAGCCAAACATTCCCATTCCTCAAAAGCCAATCAGCGCCATGCAGGCATATGCATGCCGGGACTAGAAGAGCTCCTGCTGGACTTGGCTGATTCGGTTGTAAGCAATGCAGGTCTCATAGACCCCCAATGCTGCTGTTGTGTCTCTGCCCCTTGTTACCATTTAGAGAAAGGAGTCTGGGGCCCTGTGCTTTGTGAATGGTAATGGAGGGAGAAGCAGAAACAAGACTGCAGCATTGGGGGCCCGTCTACGGGACCTGCAGTGCTTGCACCCAAGGCGGCCAACAAGTACAAAGGGACTTCTTCTAGACTTCCTGGCCAATTCGATTGTAAGCAATGCAGGTTTCATAGACCCCAACGCTGCCATTGTGTATCTGCCCCTCATCGGTGTGAAGCCGTGAACAGGGACATCTAATCGAAAGCTGATTAATCGATGATTGAAAATGTTGACAACTTTTTCAATCATCGATTATAATCGACTTAGTCGATTAGTTGTTGCAGCCCTACATTCATCCCTGATTTCTGGGCACAGTCACCTGATTCAGGAGACCGTCCCCTGACAAATTATGTCCCCGGGAACATAAAATAAAGCAATTTTTTTTTTAATACTCACCTGATCCCTTGCGGATGCGGAGGGCGGGCGGCTGGCCGGGTGCGATGGCATCAGAGAGGCCCGGGGGGCAATTGCCACCCTGCCCCCCGGCCCAGTCTGCCCCTGGCCTGGTCGCACATGTGACTGCTGTGACCTTGGTAGTTCCGCCAGTGGTAGTGCAAGATGCCTTGTGTGTGACAAATTCATCTATAGCAGCCCAACACTGCTCAGCTGGTATACCTTATATCAGCTGAGCAGTATTGGGCTTCTATAGATGAATTCGTCACACACAAGAAGGCACCTTCCTTCACACCAACACCACCTCTCAACTTTTCGCTCTTCTCAGCCGTAACAACACACGGTGTCAGTGCCACATCCTCCGCTGATATCAGCGGCAGTCATCATCTTGGCAGAGCAGCAGGCAGTGGTGGTTACCGGCTGTGTTCTCCTCACAGGGAGCCGGCATAGCGGAGAGAGCTAGCCGGGGGAGAGAACATCCAAATGAGAAGAGAGCGGGCTGCCAGATAGCCCTCCCCGGTCCATCTAACATGTCCCTCTGTGCCTCGGCGGTTCCCGGGGCCAAGCGCTGAGATGGGGGGTGGGCCCTCTTCTTTCTTTCAATGCCCCCACCATGTGGCACAGAAAGCCAGGGCCCGGTCGCAAGTGACTGCTGCGACCTTGGTAGTTCCGCCAGTGAGTGTACTTAGACAGGAAGTGCCCACGGGTTTCAAAGGGTAAATAAAATACTGAAAACTACTTTAGAGAGGCTCAGCCCAGAGCTGTCCACCTGGCAACTCCACAGAGATATGAGTCCATGTTCTAAACTCAAAACACATGTGTAAATGTCTAGCAGCACAGTACATCCTGACATCTCTGGAAAGCAGCACATCAGAGCCTTCTTAGAACAGATGATGTCTCATTCTATCACAGAATCCAACAATTAGGGTTTTTTTTCCTCATTTTAAGATAGTTGGTGGAGCCATGCAAAGCATTGTAAGCCATCATCTTTATTTTTAATTCCAAAGTGCATTACTTTGCATTTATCGACATTAAACCTCATCTGCCACATTAATGCCCACTCCCCTATTTTATCCAGGTCCTCCTGTAATGTTATACAGTGAAAGGAGACAATGGCTTCTATGGAGTAGAGTTATGTGACCAACAGAAAAGTATAACCCAACAGGTTCTGGTAAGGAGGACAAAGAACCAAAAAAGCCAACACGGAACCAGTACAAAGTATCTGTATCTGCAGGACTCATTCCATGCCAACCATTCCATAATGTTCGTTTAGCCAACTGATCATTTACAGCACATATACAGCCTTCTAATATTGTATCATTTATTCCAATCAGCATACAGCTATTTCAGGCTTCTTGGCTCTCATTAGTGCAGTGCATGAATACTGCAGCTTCTATAGAGTACAGGTTGGGTTCCAATGAGAAAGTATCACCTGGCAGGTTATGGTGAGGTGGACCAGAAGGAACCAAAAAGCCCTCTACTGGGAAACAATGAGAAATGTTCTATTTATCGATAAGGGGAGTGCAACCTCTACAGTTTGTGTACAGACTCTGTTAGGAATGTCTGTGGGGAAGGCATGAATAATGTTGAATATGCAATTTGTGCCGTGGATTGTGGGTAGTGCATGCCATGTATGCTGTGGGTGACATCTCACTGATGATAGAGCAATATTTGTGCAGGGGGGTGAGGTCTCACTAGGGAAAGACTAATCTGTGTGTGTGTGTCAGAGGTGAGAGCTCACAGGGAGCATACCAATCTGTCTGCTGGAGGTGGGATATCATTGTGAAAAGACCAGTCTGTGTGTGCTGGAGGTGGGTCTCACTGGTAAAATAACAATCTGTGTGCCAGGGGAGGGGTCTCACTGGAGAAAGACCAATCTGTGTGTGTGCTGGAGCTGGGATCTCAATGGAAAAATACCAATCTGTGTTTGTGGGGGGGGTGGGATCTCATTGGTGAAAGACCAATCTGTGTGTGCTGAGGTGGGGTCTCTTTGGAGAAAGACCAATCTGTGTGTGTGAGCTGGAGGTGGGATCTCATTGGGGAAAAAACAATCTGTGTGTGTGCTGGAGCTGGGATCTCATTGGAGAAAGACCAATCTGTGTGTGCTGGAGGTGGGATCTCATTGGGGACCATCATTTTTATTATTAGTAGTAGTAATAATAATAACAACATTATTATTATTATTTGTATTATTGTTGTTATTATCAATATTATTATTATTATTCTGTTGATTATTATTAGTGGTAGTAGTGGTACATTGTATTTATTTTTTTATTTTCTTTACTTGTTTCCATATAAAAACTGTGCATATGATATTTTTTTTGTAAGCATTTATTTAGGAAAACAGGCTCAAATAAAAAAAAAACAAAATGGGAAAAATTCACCAATTAGATCCAGAGGTAGAAGCAGCTATAAACAAATCTCAAATTTGCCTGCAAAAGTCAAGCTTGGCCATGCCGCCTGCCCATCCCATAAACGGGGCCATATGAAGGCTTAAGAGGTGGAAGGGGCGGAGCCAAGCCTTACTTTTGCTGGAAAGCTCAGGGTTCACTTTTAACTTCAGCTGTCTCCATCTCTGGAACAACTGATCATATTAAAGTATAATTTCCAAATATTGGATCAGATGTGGGTAACTGTGGGTATCCTTCCTGCAGTCCGCCGGCCACATGTGCATGCTAGGGAGGGATGTTAGCACAGCTTACCGCCCCCTATTATCCCAGCTACCCCTAGGGTACTGCTGGTCTCCATACCTCATGCATGGTCCACTACCTCAAGGGGATACCCTTGCTCGGGTCCGGATCTTGAGGGCTTCACAGGGGAGAGAGGCTGAACTCCTCAGGGGCCAAATAACCGTAATTCCTGCATTTTCACTACAGCATTCAATAACAACACCCTGCCCTAGGGGGACAGGAACAAAAAGAATGGGGAACTCAGGGGAAGGAGGGGCTTATATAGGCTAAGGGTAGCGCACATTAACCCTTTTTGTTCCTGTCAACTTGGGGTAGGAGGACTATAACCCATTTGTCGGTGCTGCCATGGATATGAGCAGGAAATATATACAGTATATATATGTAACTATAAGTAACCTCAATTTATGAGTTTTATTATTATATGTTTGAGATGTAAGACATATTTTCTTTAAGAAGCAGTATTAACATGTAAAGAATCATTGCTAGGGAGTTATGCCCATTGCTTGGGATTAACAAAACAGAGAATTTTTATCTTCTTAAAATTGCAGTAAAAATCAGGAGAATTTAGCAAAATCTCACCATTTTGGAATGGCAAAGGTGAATTTAAGGTGGCTTTAAATGTCTCCTCTGGGTCCCAGAAGCTCCTTGCAACTATCCCAAAACTGTTCATGTGCCAAAACAGCCTCACATTAGCCTCATTATTTTATGGGGCTTTTAAGACCAAAAAAACTGCCAGAAAAGTAAAAATATATATAAAAATGTAAAGCAACAATACACAAGTAAGATCAAATTAAGATTACAAATACATTTTAAAAAATGCAAAAAATACTATAAACTAAACCAATAATTCACCCCCAAAATTTAAAAAACACACCCTCTTAATAAATATGAAAACTATCAGGGTTATTCACAAAAGGGTGAAGGGTTTGGGGAAGGCCGGAGGAGTGAACAATCTAGGACAACATAGCTGAAGCGGAAAGTCAACTGAATTGGAGAATTTTTCCAAATCAACTATTTTGACCTAGATTGTTCCCTTCTCCAAACCCTTCACCCTTTTGTGAATAACCCTGAATATATTTGTATCTCAAGCAAATTTGGCCTAAGGAGCTTAACAAGCAAAATAGAGTTCCTGCTTTGGTGTGATTTGGCAATGAAATTGGTAATTTTGTCTCAATTTTGCCAAAATTGAGTGAGTGACCCTTCACTCTACCAAAATGATTTAGATATACACTGAGTGGCCGGATTATTATGACCACCCCATCAGTACTTCGTTGGGCCGCCTCGTGACTCCACAAGATGGTGAAAGGTGATGCGAGGAATCTGAAACGGCACTGTTGCCCTTCTGTTGTCTTGTACCAGTCTTGCCCCTCCCCCGTTCTGCCCTAACATTGACTAGTCGTTTACGGCCACAATTCGCACGTTCAGACCCAGATTTTCGGCTGACAGTCCGGTCTTTAAACACTTTAACAACAGCGGCTCTTGAACATGTAACGAATTCTGCTGTTTTGCTGATACTCGCTCCATGGCTCCGAGCGCCAACAATCATCCCACGTTCAAAGGCTGTTACATCGCGTTGTTTCCCCGTATCTTCAGAAACAAATCACTTCTACTGTCGTGGTAACCAACCCGCTTCCCTATTTATAATGGTCTGGCCCTCTAGCAACTTCAGCGCCAAATTATAGCTAATTTGCCAACAAACGTCAGGTGGTCATAAAAATCCGGCCACTCACTGTATTTCCATATGAAAAATCTGCCTCTATTTTTTGTCTGTCTCTGTCATATAACATATATAATGTACACTGCCTGTCCCAAAAAAAGTCACCACATGGATTTAGCAAGCAAATAGGTCAGAGCCTTCCATTAGATAAGTGTTATGATCTGGGGTGGTTTCAGTTGGTCAGGTCTAGGTTCAGCAATATTATGGGCCCAGAAAATGAGGTCAGCTGCCTACCTGAATATACTGAATGATCAGCTTTTTCCATCAATGGATATTTTCTTCTTCTGATGGCACATTGGGCATATTCCAAGATGACAATGCCAGGGTTCATCGGGCTCAGATTGTGAAAGAGTGGTTCAGGGAGCATGGGACATCATTGTCACACATGGATTGGCCACCACAGAGCCCAGACCTTAACCCCATTGAGAATCTTTGGGATGTTCTGGAGAAGACTTTACACAGAGGTCCGACTCTCCCATCATCACTACAAGATCTTGGCGAAAAATTTATGTAACTCTGCAAGGAACTAAATATTGTGACATTGCATAAGCTTATGGAAGCCATGCCACGGCGGACGTGCGCCGTAATCAAAGCTAATGGTGGTCTAATGAAATATTAGAGTGTGTGACTTTCTTTTTTTGCCAATCAGTGTATATTCATAAGAAACTTAGTACAATATCACACATCAAGAGGCTCGACTAGAGTAGACAACATGCAAGGTCAAGGGTAATATCTCCCCCACCCAACAGACACGACATGGCACACAAAACACTCCCATCATCGCTACAAGATCTTGGGAAAAAATGAATGTAACTCTGGATGGAAGTAAGTTAGGAATGCACCGATACCGATACTAGTATTGGTATAGGTGCCGATACAGAGTATTTCGGCGAGTACTCAAGTCCAAATGCTTCAATACTAACACCTAATACCGGAAATTCTGGTCAGAGGGAGATTTCCCTCTGACTGGCAGTGCCATGAGGGAGCATGGAGCCGGGTTCCCAGCCAATCTGCAAGCTGGGCGTCAGGTTATGACTCGCCTCTCTGCTTCTTGATTTGCTAGGAAGCTGGCTTCACCTATTGCTAGGCAGCCTGGCTTCTTGACCAATCAAAAAGGCAGGCTGCCTAGCATTAAGTGAAGCCAGCTTCCTAGCTTCCATGTCATGACCCGCCTCCCAACTTCCTGATTGTCTAGGAAGCTGGCTTCACTTGTTGCTAGACAGCCTGGCTTCCTGACCAATCAGGCAGCCGGGCAGCACATCATGACCCACCCCCAGCCTTCCTGATTGGTCAGGTAGCCAGGCTGCCTTGCATTAGGAAGCCGGCTTCCTAGCCAATCAGGAAGCCGGGAGGCGGCTCATGACATGCCCCCCGGCTTCCTGATTGGTGTCGCGAGGGAAGTGAAGCCTGTGTTCTTTCGATAGAACAACGGCTTCCAGGTAATCAGGAAGCCGTACGGTGGGTCATGACCTGGCTTCCTGATAACTCCGGCCCACGGATGGCAGTATCGGTATTCGGTATCAGCGAGTGCCATACTGAAAAACCGGTATCCATGCATCCCCAAAATAAATGTTGCGACATTATATAAGCTTATGGAAGCGATGCCACGGCGAATGCGTGCCGTATTCAAAGCTAAAGGCGGTCTAACCAAATATTAGAGTGTGTGACTTTCATTTTGGCCAGGCCGTGTATATTTTACATACAACATACATGAACCATTACCGATTACACAATAGCAGCTTTTCAGAAGTCACCTAAAGAACAGGAAGAGGTAACATTTGTAGATACAACACACATCCAGATCCTGAAGAATGAATGAGGGATGGGTGAGCAATCTTTTCCCCTAGTTAGTGACTCGGCAGTCTTCTCCGGACCCCGGCGCTCCTCGTAGCTCCGGAAGACGGAACATCTCTTATGTGTTTATCCTGAGATTTGATGAATTCCTCACAACCATTCTGGCTGCTACAACTGAACTTTCCATCCTTCTGAAGGTTATGTCTCAGAGCCGTGTGCCTGCTGGGGATGTCGTCATCGACGGGACTTGGGAATTGTTGGAGTGTCACTCGGGATTACAAAGTCTTTTTCAGGAATTCCACCAATTCCACAATAGCAGGGGTCACACATCCTTTTTTTTCCACATTTGCTGCCATCATCCGCATCATCATTGTTCAAATGTTTCTAAAGCCAAACAGTTTATTTTAACTCTTGGATAGATTGTAGTGGGGTTAGAACTAGGGATGCAACAATACTGTTGTTTCGGTATCAAGTACAAGTTCCAATATTTATATTTCGGTACTCATCGATACTAGGGCTGGTAATGATTAACATTTTCGTGTTCGATTAATCGAAATTTTTTAAGATCGATTAATCAATTAATTTCGATTAATTATAACGCACATACCGATCCAACTACATTGTCCTATACGCATACAGCACAGCAATGAAGTAATAAAATGAACTAGGATCAGGCCCGGCGCTACCGCAAGGCAAGTCAGGCGGCCGCCTTACGGCGCTGCAGGGTGAGGGCGGAAAAAACAGGGCATTTTGACAAGTAATGTACTTGTCAAAATGCCCCGATGTTTGCGCTATGTTTTTTTTTTTTTCCACTTACCTTCGGTGCGGGAGAGCAGCGGCGAGTCAGCGCTGGTCCAGTGGGAGGAGCTCCAGGTGGGGTCCTAATTTAGCAGGTCGGCGACTGCCAGAGGATTCCGACACGCGCGGCACCTCAGGTTTTTACAGGGTGTCGGGGTCGGTATCGGGGGGATGGGGCACAAAAATACACCTTGCCCACCTTGCCTAGAATCCTAGCACCGGCCCTGACTAGGATCACACTAATCCAGCACGTTATTAATCTCACGTGCCCCACTCAATATGGCCGCCGCTTGAGTGGGTCACGTGATGATACAACACACATCCAGATCCTGAAGAATGAATGAGGGATGGGTGAGCAATCTTTTCCCCTAGTTAGTGACTCGGCAGTCTTCTCCGGACCCCGGCGCTCCTCGTAGCTCCGGAAGACGGAACATCTCTTATGTGTTTATCCTGAGATTTGATGAATTCCTCACAACCATTCTGGCTGCTACAACTGAACTTTCCATCCTTCTGAAGGTTATGTCTCAGAGCCGTGTGCCTGCTGGGGATGTCGTCATCGACGGGACTTGGGAATTGTTGGAGTGTCACTCGGGATTACAAAGTCTTTTTCAGGAATTCCACCAATTCCACAATAGCAGGGGTCACACATCCTTTTTTTTCCACATTTGCTGCCATCATCCGCATCATCATTGTTCAAATGTTTCTAAAGCCAAACAGTTTATTTTAACTCTTGGATAGATTGTAGTGGGGTTAGAACTAGGGATGCAACAATACTGTTGTTTCGGTATCAAGTACAAGTTCCAATATTTATATTTCGGTACTCATCGATACTAGGGCTGGTAATGATTAACATTTTCGTGTTCGATTAATCGAAATTTTTTAAGATCGATTAATCAATTAATTTCGATTAATTATAACGCACATACCGATCCAACTACATTGTCCTATACGCATACAGCACAGCAATGAAGTAATAAAATGAACTAGGATCAGGCCCGGCGCTACCGCAAGGCAAGTCAGGCGGCCGCCTTACGGCGCTGCAGGGTGAGGGCGGAAAAAACAGGGCATTTTGACAAGTAATGTACTTGTCAAAATGCCCCGATGTTTGCGCTATGTTTTTTTTTTTTCCACTTACCTTCGGTGCGGGAGAGCAGCGGCGAGTCAGCGCTGGTCCAGTGGGAGGAGCTCCAGGTGGGGTCCTAATTTAGCAGGTCGGCGACTGCCAGAGGATTCCGACACGCGCGGCACCTCAGGTTTTTACAGGGTGTCGGGGTCGGTATCGGGGGGATGGGGCACAAAAATACACCTTGCCCACCTTGCCTAGAATCCTAGCACCGGCCCTGACTAGGATCACACTAATCCAGCACGTTATTAATCTCACGTGCCCCACTCAATATGGCCGCCGCTTGAGTGGGTCACGTGAGATTAATAACGTGCTGGATTAGTGTGATCCTAGTTCATTTTATTACTTCATTGCTGTGCTGTATGTGCATAGGCCAATGCCTTGGCTGGCGCTCGTGTAGAAAGTTTCTTGGGCAAACTCACCGGCCCAAGTGGCTCCGTCAGCTAACGAAGGGGGGAGGAGTCTGGTGACGTCACGGACATCGCCGTCACCGGACTCCTCCCCCCTTCCCTTCGTTAGCCGTCACGGACATCGACGTCACCGGACTCCTCCCCCCTTCCCTTCGTTAGCCGAACTCCCGGAAGCCGGCAGAGAGGTGAGTGTTTTCATTAGCGATCAAAATAATTTTAATCGATCAAAAAGTTTAACAATTAATCGGGACATTAATCTTTAATTTCCACAGCCCTAGTCGATACCAAATCCCCATACCGGTACTTCCAGTAGCATGGAGCCGGCTTCCTGGACAATCAGGAAGATGGGCAGCGTGTCATTACCCACCGCCTGGATTCTTGATTGCCCGGGAAGCCAGCTCCATGCTGTTTGGCCGGCTCCATGCTGATTGGCCAGGAAGCT
The DNA here is from genome assembly GCF_000935625.1 of Nanorana parkeri. NCBI lineage: Eukaryota > Metazoa > Chordata > Amphibia > Anura > Dicroglossidae > Nanorana > Nanorana parkeri. The sequence continues at coordinate 31,199 of NW_017308491.1, read as the reverse complement.
GGCTTCCCAGCCAAACAGCATGGAGCCGGCTTCCTGGCCATTTAGGAAACCTGGGCTGCGAGTCATTGGCCGGGAAGTCAATTGGCCGGCTCCATGTTTCCTCGAGGCAATGCCAGTCAAAGGAAATCTCCCTCTGACCGTAAGTTTCGGTATCGGGGGTAAGTATTGGAGCATTTGAGTGAGAACTCAGTATCGATACTGATACTAGTATCGGTATCGGTGCATCCCTAGTTAGAACTCCCTCTAGGGAGGTCCTCTGTCTCTATTTGTCCTGATGACCATTGTCTACGGCAGGGCTTAAAATTTCCACTCGCCTGCTCGCATTTTGCGAGTAAAAATAAGGTGAGGGCGAAAGTGGAAATTTGAGAGCAGAGCAGCTCCTGTCAGTTCTGGCTTCCTTGGGCCGGAGCTCTGACAGTTCTGAGCTCCGGCGAAGTGGGCGGGCCTGGGGTGGGGTTGGAGCGGACCTAGGCAAGGTTTGGTGGGACAACTGGTGGAGAGTAAGGTTGTCCCAGAGGCTATCTTCCTATTGGGACACTTGTTCCAGAGACAACTAAGAGGAGATTTCATATTAATTCCTGTTGTATGTACAGCACAGGAAGTATAAACAAATCTGGTCAATGGGACACAGATGGGAAAAAAAACTCGCAAGGGGGGTTTTAACCATTCTTTATCCAATATTTGGCTTTACATATCCTTTAAAGACAAAGTTTATTCTGTTTACATTTTGCTTTCCCTGATTCCTCCTTATTCAACATGATAATGACATTAATAAAAATCTTACTGTTTATATTACATCTTTTATTTTAGACCCAGTGACACAATCACCGGGTCCCTGTGTCTCTATGGAATGTAGATAGATCATGATAGGGAGAGACTGCCACATGGGGGGAGGGGGGGTTATTCTGCCGCCACTGGGAGCGTAGCATGCTAAAATTTGTGGGCGTGTCCAAAGAGGAAGGTGTGCCTGCCTTCGAGACCTATCCTTGGACTTGCTTGGGTTAGGACCTCTGCCAAATTTTTTATTCTCTCCGAGACCCCTCTGGGCAGATTCACTCTCTCTCTCTGTCCTGGGGACCATTGTTCCTCTAAGGCATAAAGTGAGCATGAAATTAATACAATTCCTGTGAATTGTATTAAAAGAACCTGGTGCCTTTGAAGGTCAGGCATTTGGATGTAGAATAACAGGATTCAATTAGGACCAGGAGGGAGCAGGGCCTAAAGCATATGTCCAGACATTACCCCAGGGGTGTCCCGAGGCCCGGGTGTCAACCTGAGCGGGTACCGGCATGAGCGGCCATCTTGGTGATACAAGACAAGGTATGCCGCCGGGTCCCCACCTCTCTCCTGCAGCCTGCAGTCCATGACCGAGTGCCCGGTCATGGACTGCAGGCTGTCACCCTTGGGGACACCCTTGGTGTCCCCAAGGGTGTGGGCCGCACCCCCCCCTAGTGACGCCACTGATCATACAGACATTTTAGAGAATTGTGCTCTTCCAACCTTCAATGGTGTCACTCGGGTGCGACCGCACCCCCACAGTGATGCCACTGCATTACCCTAGCCCCCTCCCACCACTCTAGAGCATGTCACAGCTTTATTTTTATTTCTTTCCTGTTCTGTAGTCCAGCAGGCACAGTTGACATTGCTGGTTGGCATTTAGGTGCAGGGCGCTGCGTTGTCAGCTCAAACGGGAAATAAGGAGCCCGCTGGATTTCTGGCAGATGAACTGGTATTTTTCCATACCTCGCCAACCACAAGAGCCCTTGTTTCACATGTAGTAGGGGTAGGGAAACCAGCTGTGGTGCAACTACAAGTCCCATGAGGCATTGCAAGACTCTGACAGCCACAGGCATGACTCCCAGAGGCAGAGGCAGTTTTCCTACCCCTGCCATAGAGGTTGACCTGGGGTGCCCATACATTTCCATACGATTGTATACAGTTGGTTGGTATATGGTGGGTGAGTCCACCACTCAGAACCTAATTTGCAGCCTCTTTGATCTGCATCCTCGGAGCTCTGCCCGCTCTCTCTGACTTAATCATCCCCATTAGGAGTTTTTGTTCTTTATCTGGCTTTTCATCGAGCTCCAGTAATGTCTACAATTCAGCTCGCGTATCCCGAGTTATAAACGCTAAACAGCTGAGTGGCCGAATTAGATTTGGAGTCTCTGATCTCTCATTCGCTCCACACCGCAAGACACCCGCCGAAGATAATGTCAGGACTTTGATGTTTTATTATAGAACAAAATGATAGACTGTACATGATGAATGATTCATCGGATCCAGGTAAAGGGAACCAGACCTCACCACTGCCCACCTGCCTCTATGGACCTGCTTCTTCCTGGGTGTAATACTTAGTTTCTGCTCTTCTTTCTGACCTGGAGCCAGAAGGTAGATAAAGACTCCTGACTTCTAAAGACTCAAGATCAGTTACTTAAAGCTGAACTCCGGGATCAGCAGATATTGTCCTCATACAAGACTCGTGTGTATTCTTCTTGAATCTTGGTGAGCTTTGTGTATTTCTTCCAGATCTGTGCAGTAATTCTGTGTGAGACTTGGAGTTTCCTGTATTAAAGACCGGTCACTGCTGCCCTCTCTCCTTGTGCAGGGAGACTGGTCTTGTCTCCGCCCCCTCCTGTAATAAAGACCGGTCACTGCTGCCCTCTCTCCTTGTACAGGGTGACTGGTCTTGTCTCCTCCCCCTCCTGTAATAAAGACCGCTCACTAATGCCCCCTCTCCTTGTACAGGGTGACTGGTCTTGTCTCCACCTCCTCCTGTAATAAAGACCGCTCACTGCTGCTCACTCTCTTGTACAGGGTGACTGGTCTTGTCTCCGCCCCCTCCTGTAATAAAGACCGGTCACTGCTGCTCTCTCTCCTTGTGCAGGGTGACTGGTCTTGTCTCCGCCCCCTCCTGTAATAAAGACCGCTCACTGCTGCTCACTCTCTTGTACAGGGTGACTGGTCTTGTCTCCACCTCCTCCTGTAATAAAGACTGGCCACTGCTGCTCTCTCTCTTGTACAGGGTGACTGGTCTTGTCTCCATCCGCTCCTGTAATAAAGACCGGTCACTGCTGCCCTCTCTCCTTATGCAGGTTGACTGGTCTTGTCTCCGCCCCCTCCTGTAATAAAGACCGCTCACTGCTGCTCACTCTCTTGTACAGGGTGACTGGTCTTGTCTCCGCCCCCTCCTGTAATAAAGACCGGTCACTGCTGCTCTCTCTCCTTGTGCAGGGTGACTGGTCTTGTCTCCACCCCCTCATGCAGTTTTCTGCAGGCAGCCTGTAGTGGGTGGAGCCTGCTGGTTTCCTCCCACAGGTTTTTTTGTAAATCTCTGCATAGGCTATGTACATTACAAGGTAATACCTGGCATGTGGCAGATTTTCTTTCTTTCCTTCTTTCTTATTTCCCATTACAGTTATATTTTCAGGACAAACGTGTCCAGAAATTATAACAGTTAGTGCATCACGGATCAGAACTCTGTGGATGTCTAATTTAAGGTATAGTTTTAATTTTACTTTAAAGTGACACTACACCCAGGAATGAAATCCTAAAAATAAAGTCCCTAAACTCTGAGCAACAATGTATCTTATTTGTGTATCACTCGGCTGTAGATCCTCCAATCATCTCTGACACTGTCCTTCCTTCTGGAGAGGGGCTACGTCTGTTCCCCATGGTCCCTGTGTGTGTTGTAATGTAGTCACCGCTCCAAGCTCCCCCCCTGGGATGGACTACAATCTAATTTTTAGTTTAAAGGAGAACTATGGGGTCAGGGCATTTCCCCATAGTTCTCCAATGGGTCACGGGAGAACATAAACTAGCGTCCTCCTGTCACCCAAAGCTCAGTATACTGCAGCTGGCGGTATACTGAAACGCCGCAGCCGGAACGGATCCCGACATTACTGCTGAGATCCACCCAGCTACAGGATTGACAGCTGGCTCCGCCTATCTAGAAGCAGAGACAGCTGTGCCCGCCCCCTCCCCCGTCCGTTCCGCCAGTCAGCGCTGGAGGATCGGAGCGGGGAGGGGGGTATACTTGCAGGGAGCCGTGAGTGACAGTCACTGCTCTCTGCAGGGATAGATTGAGAGGTGAGCGAGCGACGGTATGTGTTCGCTCACTTCCCGATCTACTGAGCCGACCTGTTTCATTGTCACAGGTCGGCTCAGATTATGAGGCTGAGTGAAAATCACTCACCTCATAGTTCTCCTTTAATAATTTGTATTGAGATTGTAGTCCATCCCAGGAGGGAGTTTGGAGCGGTGACTACTTTACAACACACACAGGGACCATGGGGAACAGACGTAGCCCCCCTCCAGAATGAAGGACAGTGTCAGAGATGATTGGAGGATCTACAGCCGAGTGATACACAAATAAGATACATTGTTGTTCAGAGTTCAGGGACTTGAATGGATTTTTATTAATTCTATGCTGAGCTTAGCGTCACTCTAATGGTTCTTTAAGATATACAACTCCACGTTGTATAATGATTCCTTCCTATAAAAATCTAACATGCTTAAAAAAAAAAGATATACAACTCCAGCCAAACATTGACACAGTAACACTCATACTTTGTGACCCGCTCACATCTGTTCATCTGTTGTGCTTTGTACCTGCATAAAGAGGTCAACATTTTGCAGACTGCGCAGTTCTCCGGACTCCCAGTCACTGCCCTGCCTCCTGTTCACTCTGGTGTTGCTATTGATCATCTCCACTCTAATCCCTCCCACTTCCATCAATCAGGTGCAGTCACTCCCACATCAAGCCTGATATCAGCTCTCAAATTTTTTTTGTGGCAAGGAGCCCTTACAGCCAACTGCACCCAAAATGGCCAAATCTGATTAGGGTCTACTGGTTTTTGTAAGTTCTTGGAAACCTGATCGGCGAAATTTACTTGCAGAGCAATTTTTGCCTTCATCCCTAGATCAGGGAGACTTATGATGTGATTTAGTCACACAATATTATGTGATTTATCTCTCCTTAGCTCTGCCGACCTGTCTTAGGCTCATCTTCTTCCTGTAATTATCCAATCGGAGGTGTTGTATAACCTAATCTTCATGTCATGTATTTTCAGTAGGAAATCGGCTTATCGGCACCTGCTGAACAAGCCTCTCAATCTGGATCATCTCTCGAGCCGTGTCAGACATTTAGGCTTCAGAGCTGCAATCATTATTCCCTAAATGTCACAATTATTTATAACTTACAGATTTATTTTAAAGAGAAACGACACTCAATTTTTATAGGACGCTGGAAACGAGAGTTTACCCGTGCACACGCCTACAGTGTCAGCACCTAACAGGACCCCCAGATTGGCATTTTGGGTTTTTGGCCTGAGGACTCCTTTGTCCCTTCCATAACCAGAATGTTGTTTATTGCTAGAAAATGCTTAGCACAAAAATGGTTCTCCCCTATGCCACCTGCATTCTCTCAATGGCGCAATATGGTTGGAGTCATTGGAAATGGAAGAAGTGGTTCACCAACATAGGCGATGCCCTAATAAATTGAATCAAATTTGAGATAGTTATCCGTCTTCACTTGAGTTGGTTCCAGCTTAATGTATCTTGAATCAGTTACAAGGCTGTTCACAAAAGGGGTGACAAGTCTGGAGAAGGCCGGAGAAGTGATCAATCTAGGTCAATCAATCAAAGTGACCTGAATCAAGATAATTTTTCCAAATCAGCTACTTCGGACTAGCTTGCTCTCCTTCTCCAAACTCGTCACCCTTTTGTGAATAACCCTGTTAGTATCTTCGTAAATGCTGAAAGTGTTAATGACATCATTGTCAAGCGTCTACGGTGTTTTGGGTGCCATGTCTTGTCTGTTGGGTGGGGGAGATATTACCCTTGACCTCGCATGTTGTCCACTTTAGTCGAGCCTCTTGATGTGTGATATTGTACTAAGTTTCTTATGGATGTACACTGGCCAAAAAAAAAAAAAATCACACGCCCTAATATTTCATTGGACCCCCTTTAGTTTTGAATACGGCACGCATTCGCCGCGGCATAATTTCAATAAGCTTATGTAATGGTCACAACATTTATTTTCATCCAGAGTTACATTAAATGAGAACTATGAGGGGGGGGGGGGGGGGTTTTTCTCT
>NW_017308491.1:18727-24451 GCF_000935625.1 Nanorana parkeri | reverse complement strand
TGGCGGTGGGGGGGGGGGGGTGCTTTTCACTCACCTCATAGTTCTAGCCGACCTGTGACAATGAGACTGTCACAGGTCGGCTCAGTAGATTGGGAGGTGAGCGATGTCGGAATCCGCTCCGGCTGCGGCGTCTCAGTATACCGTGAGCTGTAGCTCGCGGTATACTGAGCTTAGGGTGACGGGAGGACGCTAGTTTGTGTCCTCCCGTTACCCTAAGGAGAACTATGGGGAAAAGCCCTGACCCCATAGTTCTCCTTTAAGTTTTCCCAAGATCTTGTAGCGAAGATGGGAGAGTCGGAGCGCTGCGTAAAGCCTTCTCCAGCACATCCCAAAGATTCTCAATGGGGTTAAGGTCTGGACTCTGTGGTGGCCAATCCATGTGTGACAATGATGCCCCATGCTCCCTGAACCACTCTTTCACAATCTGAGCCCGATGAATCCTGGCATTGTCATCTTGGAATATGCTCAATGTGCCATCAGAGAAGAAAAAAAATCTATGCATGGAAAAACCTGGTCAACAGTGTATTCATGGAGGCAGCTGACCTCATTTTTTGGGGACATAACATTGCTGAACCTAGACCTGACCAACTGAAGCAACCCCAGATCATAACACTGCCCCACAGGCTCCAATGGAAGGCTCTGACCTATTTGCTTAGCTAAATTCAGGTGGTGACTTTTTGGTTTTTGTCCAAGCAGTTTATATGGTACCTAATGTCCTCTCTGCTTTGTGTGAGGATGTTTATTTTTAATGCACTTTAGGGAATGTGGTCTGAATTTTTCTATCTTTTTCTCTAATTGTTTTGTTCTACATTTTATCCCTTGTATATTTATGCGTGTCCAAAAAAAAGTGAAACCGCCTCTACACAGGTCCTCCGATACCCAGGGCCGGATTTACTCTCTCTGCTGCCCCAAGGCCAGGTTCCTCAATGTGCCCCCCTACCCGCCAACTGCCCCCCCCCCTATGGAGAATAGCAGATCTGGAGGCTGCATACAAGTGATCTCAATGACATCGCCAGGATCACTTGTACAAAACAAGGAGCGGCTTCCTCGCTCTACATTTAGCTCGGCTTGCCCAAAGCAGGACTAAATGTAGAAAATAACTACCCGCCCGGTGCCTGGAACTGCATGTCCCGGGCATAGGGAGATAGGAATTCCACACCCCTGCTGCCCCTCTACTCCCTGCAGCCCCAAGGCTGGGCCTTGGTTGGCCTTGTGGGAAATCCGGCCCTGCCGATACCTAGTAGCTCTCGAACACTTCTACATAGTGTCATAAGCGTTCCTTCTTGCCCAGTGTGCCTACTTATTAGCCATTGTGGTCACCCATTAAAGTGATGGGCCAATAAGGTGGCACTGTAGGGGTGGGCCAGCCTTCGAAACGATGATGATGTATCTAGACTGGCCAATTGGAGAGCCAGGATTTCAGAGGACCCACAAAACGTTTGTAGCGTGATGAAAGTACATGCACCTTAGTGACAGGTTTACTTTAAGGTTGAAATCCGGCTGCTGCATTGTGATAATACATCGTAAAACATGTTTTATTGTAATGCACAAAACTAAGTGCCGTGCCATTCACTTGAAATGGTGCCCCCGGTGCACCTAGCCAACGCACATGCATTTTAGCATACCACAATGCAATGTTTGCTTATACCGACGTCATCCTACTTTATTTCTGATGCATTGCAAAGAACACAACCCACCCCTCCCCAAGACAGACTAAAAGGGAGCAAAGTTCATTGTTGGGTTTTACATACAGTGAGGCACTGGATGGCTGAATTGTGGACAGTGTGCATACTCTCACTGGCCGCTTTATTAGGTACACCTCTTCAACTGCTCCTTAACACAAATATCTAATCAGTCAATCACATGGCAGTAACTCAATACATTTAGGCATGTAGACATAGTCAAGATGGTCTGCTGAAGTTCAAACCGAGCATCAGAATGGGGAAGAAAGGGGATTTTAGTGACTTTGAACGTGGCACGGTTGTTGGTGCCAGACGGCTGGTCTGAGTGTTTCAGAAACTGCTCATCTACTGGGACTTTCACACACAACCATCTCTCGGCTTTACAGAGAATGGTCCGAAGAAGAGAAAATATCCAGTGAGTGGCAGTTGTGTGGAGGAAAATGCCTTGTTGATGTCAGAGGTCAGAGGAGAATGGGCAGACTGGTTCAAGCTGATAGAAAGGCAACAGTAACTCAAATAACCACTTGTTACATCCCAGGTATGCAGAATACCATCTCTGAACACACAGCACATTGAACCTTGAAGCAGATGGGCTACAACCACAGAAGACCACACCGGGTGCCACTTCTATCAGCCAAGAACAGGAAACTGAGGCTACAGTTTGCAAGGGCTCACCAAAATTGTAAATAAAAGATTGGAAAAACTTTGCCTGGTCTGATGAGTCTCCATTTCTGTTGCGACATTTGGATGGTCGGGTCAGAATTTGATGTACCAACGGTTCAGGCTGGTGGAGCTTCGCATCATGGATGTACAGCCGACCAATCTGCAGCAACTGAGTGATGCCATTATGTCAGTATGGACCAAACTCTCTAAGGAATGTTTCCGTCACCTTGTTGAATCTATGCCACGAAGAATTAAAGCAGTTCTGAAGACAAAAGGGGTCCAACCCAGTACTAGCAAGGTGTACCTAATGTAGGTGTACACCAAGGTTTACCCCATCCCGCCGGGTGAATGTCCCCTCCCTTTTCTGCCGGCGTCCATCACCAAGATGGCCACCGGCAGGCGTCAATATGACGACCGCGCATGCGCAATGACGTCATTTGCGGAGTGTCACCCGGTCTCCGCTCCGGGTGTCACCCAGCCTCGGGACGCCCCCGAGTCTTGGCTGTCCACAGGACTTATATAAAACGGCTGACTGATGCTCAGGGTGCTCTTTCTCTCTCTGCTGCTGCTGGGTAAAAAGGCTGAGTGCTGACAGAACACTAAAAGGTACAAGATCTGTCTATTAGAGGGCACCATGCTAGTCAGGAACTGTCAAGCTTAAGTAGTGGTTCGGAGGAGCAGATGTTTTATTTGTTTTATGCTATGGACTTGCTGTGCAAAGCTCTCTTAAGCTGGCCATACACTTTACAACCATCGCAAGACTTTCGTCTTGCGATGGTTGTTTGCTGCCTTGCTAAATAAATTGCAGGACAAACCCGCTTGAACTGTTCCTGGGTGTCCCTGTCTCATACGTGGTTTACCACTGCTGATACCAGTTGAGCCTGCCCCCCTCTAATCCAGTTATGCTTTTACTAACAAAGCATTTAATGTATTTTTATGTACAGCTGGTAATAGCACCTGAACGTCTTTATTTAGCTTCTAGTAATCCCCCTGCACAGCAGGACTCTGCTCAGATGGCCGCCTGCAATCTGAGCCTAGCTGGTTCTATTTCACCGCACAGTGCTGTTAGTCTAATGCTGTGAGTTTGCTAACAGGAGGAGAAAGCACTTCAGCTAAGCCCCACCCAGAGCCGGATTTACTCTCTCTGCTGCCCCAAGGCCAGGTTCCTCAATGCGCCCCCCTACCCGCCAAACCTCCCCCCATAGAGAATGGCAGACCTGCAGGCTGCATACACGACATGGCCAAGACCACTTGTATAAAACAAGCAGCAGCGTCGCCACAGTACATTTAGATCTGCTTGCCCAAAGCAGGGCTAAATGTAGAAAACAGCTGCCCCGAGGCCGGGCCTTGGTTGGAAATCCGGCCCTGGCCCCACCCACATATGACTTTAGACAGCCAATTGTGGAAAATAGAGTGCATATCTTGAGTAATCTTTGTGACCTTCTTTGCTCTTAGTCCTGGTTTGGAGAAATGCATCCTTCATACTGGAGCAAAACTCATTCAGGGGGCTGCCTCTACCTAGCAGTTAATGATCTCCAACGACTGCGTGAGTGCACTGCAAAATAGACATGATCACCTATGGCCTCTGGCTGTGAGAACATTGAATCAAACAAGTAGGTGGGGAAGAGCTTATCTTGCACTAAGCCCTTGTATGCACTTGCAGAGCACAAGGAAAGAAAAAGGCCATATATTTAATTTGTGAAGTTGCTTGGTGTTTTTTAATATATTTAAAGAGCACATGTGTTTTAAAACACCATTTATCCTTTTTTTTTTTAGCAAAGGGCCACTTTAAATAAATGTTGTTTTGTTTAATTTACAAGCTCAGATCAAATATTATTTGCACCGATTATCCAAGAAATAATTTATATCCAACCTGTCATTAATCACAAAGTTCTTTTCTCAGCCATAGATGAATAATGAAACCACTGAGGCAGTGCCGTGAATGTACGAAGAGACAGAGTACACCATGTACGTTCGGTATTAAATACGCCATTGCTCGCGGTTACTTAATCTTCTGTGAAGGTATCTCGCTGTGACAACGGACGTCTTGCTGTACTAAAATAACAAATTACATTTTACTTCGTAAAACTTTATTAGACTGTGACTGATATGGACGCTCTGGCTCCCAGCCCGGGTTCTCGGGAGAGCGCACCACAAGGTCCTGTAAACGTTATAGCTGACATTTCATGGAGAAGGGTACTTGTGCTGCACTGTTTGCACAGTACATGTCCCAACAGGAAGTGAGGGAAATCTCCCCAGAAATAAAATCCTGACACTCCCCATTTCTAGTCCTTCCACGCTCTATCCAAACCAAACATTTTGCCTAAAGCTTTGTGGAAGACGCAAAATTGGCTGCCCCTTGTATATAAAACAAAATGTAACCAAATGTGAACAAGTGCACAGTGTGCAGTGTGGTGCAGTACTCTGGGAACTTGGAGGTTGTGTCCTTGTTCTCTACTTAACAGTTCTTGGACTGCATACACCCTAAAGGACTCCGAACCCTCAGGGACTATCCTGGGATTTAAATAAAATCCTGGGGTACCACAGATCCAGGACATGTCTCAGTCTGCACTCGTTCAAGCACATGGCTTCAGATGTAAGCTGGTACCGTTGAGCAGGGTGACCTCCATCCCAACAGTATCTGGATAGTTCCAGCACCAGGAGGACATATTGAGGTAGCAGTACATGATGAGGGTCTCAGACTCAGGTTGGCATCCACTTAACACTGATCCAATGAGGTGGAGAGTTGATGGAGAAAATTACATACAGTTGGCTTTTAGGGTTCCCCAGCCCAGGGGAGAATAGTATAATTATTATTATTATACAGGCTTTATATAGCGCCAACAGTTTGCGCAGCGCTTTACAATATAAGGAAGACATTACAATACAATACAATTCAAGACAAGATGGTAAGGAGGGTATAATTGACTATACTGCCTTTACGGTGGTTCTTCAAGCATGCCTCCTCTGTGAAGTTGAAGTTAGCAGGTGGCCTCAGTGGTCCACCATGTGGACTAAGCAGTCTGGGAGCAAGTGCTACTGTGCATGTTCTGGTTATGATATATGGCAGTTAACTGCAGTTGGTTGGACGTTAATCACTCCCAAACACCATTAAAGAACTCCGGGACTGTAAATACTTCTTCATGAGGTTGACTAGAGAGAGGTCAATAGTTCAGAGATGGTGAGGACCAAAAAAGAAGCAGCAGAGGATCACGGAGAGAGAGAGAGAGACAGAGATGGGTGACGTGCTGCTGAGAGAGGTCACGAGAGCAGAGATGGTTGAAACCATAAAAGGGGCAGCAGGGGTCCACGGAAAGAAAGAGATGGGTGACATTATGTACAGAAAGGTCAAGAGTGCAGCACAGGCCCAAAGAGAGAG
>NW_017308491.1:14677-18716 GCF_000935625.1 Nanorana parkeri | reverse complement strand
AAGGAGAGAGAGAGGGAGAGAGAGAAGAGAGAGGGAGAGAGAGAGGGGGAGAGATGGGTGACATGCTGTTTGGCAGAAAAGGCAACGCTGGATTGGTGAGGAACCCATGACCTGATGGTGTCCTGTTTCAGAGATTGAGAGTAAGCAGAGCCTAGAGTTGGGCACACCAAGAGCAGAGTGCGGACCAGGAGTTTGTGGGATTCATTTAGGGATCTGCAGAGAAAGGTGCTTACAGAGAAGTATGTAAAGCACCTGAGGAAAATTTACTGTGGTGTAGTTGCCATTAGATAAGGCTTTCCCTTTGCTATATGGCTAACTCTCCCTATTGATACGAGACTCCAAAATATTTTTGAAGGACATTTTCCCTGATTGATACATTGCAGTTGAAATATTGCAAATGGCCAACAGTCTGGCAGTCATGTTGACCCTCACTGACCCAGAACAAGTACAATATAAAGATATAGACTTCAGACTATTGTCCATTGAGCCCATTCTTGGCCATCTGAGCTTGGAAGTAGGTCACAAATGGTGGTCTCCGTATTTATCAAAGGAAAGGTTTTACTTACTTAAGGAAAAAAAATAGACAGAAAGCAACAACAGCAACCTTCGAAGAACGCTTAAATGTAATCAGCGTAGAAAAGCTCAGTCCATTACAGCTGTAAGATAAGCCTGGCAGCTAGCAGGCCCCTCCAGTGACCGGTTAACAAGCATTACATAATAACTGCGTGCTGTTCTGTGTGCGCTGTCACCACGAGGGTTTTGCTCCTTATCATTATTTCCATCGAGCCCAACTAAGTTAAAAACGCTAAAATCTGATAACAGCTCAGAACATTCAGATTAGATTTAGAGTCTCTAAGCTCTGGGGCCGCTCCAAGCCAGGAGAATGCTGTCAGGACTTTGATGTTTTGTTACACAATGAGCCGTGCTCTGTGAGATCACAGCTTCATCACCTAGGGGTTATGGTTCTCCTCAGATATACAATTAAAGAGAACCTCTCGGGTCTCTAAATGGATCAAAAGGCCAGTTTCCTGCAGTAACAGAGGGCATGTACTTGCCTCTATGTGGGCCCACATGTGCCACCTTCCATCTGGTCAAGAACTGCAGTCAATGAAAGACTCTTCAGCATTTGACACTTGCAGAAGTTTGGGATGCCTCCACCACACAATGGTTCCTTCCAGTGATGTGCCGCGCCTTCTGTGCCAGGTGAGGCATCTCCCAGCCTGACGAAGCTCCGCACCGTCCTGCTGAAGCCCTTCCCCTCAGCTCGGTAACCAAGGTGTGTTGGGAGGAACAGGGAGGAGCCTCCCTGTCCCTCGCTTGCTCATCACTGGTGAGGCATCCAGATCGATGTCCTCACTGTTTTTTTTTTTTATTGGACAGCTTGGACCAATGGCGCTTTGCCATTGGTCCAATCCATCCACAGAGCTCACGCCTCTAACACAGAGTAGAGGCTGTGACTGCTCTTGCCTCACCAAGTTAGGTTACACAAGCAGTGGGGAAGCCCGCTGCTGTGTAACCTAACTACCTGTCAAAATTTGGATGCAGCGCTGCCTGTAATTAACAGCTCCGTCCATGACTGGTTACCCGACGGGGAGGATTGCTCTGTAACCTGTAACAAGCTGTTTTCCGAATGGAGAAAAATCAGTTAGCTTCAGACTTGCAGCTGACACCTTTTTTCTTCATAATACTAGTTGAGGCTCCGCCTCCCCTGCCTTCCCTGACCGCACGTCTCTGGTTCCTTCCTCTGACACGTACAACACTAGAGGGATCAGCAGTGTTGTATGGGTAGAGGAAGAACAAAGAAAGGTGCAACCCTACGGTTGGAGTCACCAGCTCCTCCTAGACCCTCTATAGCTGAATAGGGCACCCCATACTGAAGAAGATAGAGAGTCTTGCCGGATACAGTAGGATTTGGGATCTTAGTTTGGAAGTTTTGGTGCATACACACCCATCTATGTACTTGTACGTGTTAATGTTACACCAGTGCCAGGGGCGTATCTGCCGCGAGGCAAACAAGGCGATTGCCTGGAGCGGCAGATTCCCTGAGAGCGGCGTTGCTGTGGCTCTCTCCCCTTGATAAATTTTATTTATCAGGGGAAGTGAACCGGAGGCTATAGGCCATAGTACCGCCGGGGACGAGGACGGCCGGCGGTGGGGCGTGGTCATGGTGCCGATCGGCCTCAGTACAGGGGGGGGGGGCTGATGGTGACGATCGGCCTCAGTACGGGGGGGGGTGCTGATGGTGACGATCGGCCTCAGTACGGGGGGGGCGGCGTTGCTGTTTTGCCTAGGGCAGCAGCATTTGTAAATACACCGCTGGCCAGTGCTGAACAAATCACAGGAGCCAGGTCGCCAATGCTCCTTAAAAATTACAGCATCTAACTTTCTAGGTTTTCTCTAGTTGTTGTCAATAAAGCTTTTTCAAAAAAAAAAGTCCTGTTGTCTCCTGGACTGTGCAGACTGGCTCCTGAATTCCATATTCATTTATTTAATCCCGGCCTTACACCGAATTTCCCATTTTATGGGATAAAATGGAGGAAAGTCTCTTTGACAAAGACATATGGTAGAGACAGCCCTTCCTCAGTCACCCCGCTGTCACGGACAACCATGAAAGCTGAGTTTTATGACGTGTCGCTTGTTCCCTTCCTGTTCCAAAACTGCCGCTGTGCGGATTAACTGTACCAGCCACCTAACTGTCAGTGCGCAGGGTATGATTATGACTTAAATGGACAGGACACCTTGCGCAGAGCAATCACCGAATCTTCCTCATTGTCCAAAGCCGCACTAACATTCCCTCTGCAGATTATAAAGAGAACCTGCCACCGAACTTGATTTACAGTTCCTAATGGAAGAGCTGTGTACAAAAAATATTACTCGTTCCGAAGAAATTCCACGAAGAACGTGATGCTAAAAATTTCACCGGGGACCCAACCCTGCCGTCTTAAAGGAGAACTATGAGGGGGGTGTTTTTCACTCACCTCATAGTTCTAGCCGACCTGTGACAATGAGACTGTCACAGGTCGGCTCAGTAGATCGGGAGGTGAGCGAACACATACCGGCGTTCGCTCACCTCTCGATCCTGTCACGGCTCTCTGCCGTGACAGGGGAGGGGCTGGATTCCCCCCTCCCCGCTCCGATCCGCCAGCGCTGACTGGCGGAACTGACGGAGGGAGGGGGCGGGTACAGCTCGTTCTGCCTCTAGATAATCAGAGCAGGCTGTCAGTCACGCAGATGGGCGGATCTCGACATCAATGTCAAGATCCGCTTTGGCTGCGTGTCTCAGTATACCGCGAGCTGTAGCTCCCTATATACTGATCTTAGGGTGACGGGAGGAGGCTAGTTTGTGTCCTCCTGTTACCCTTAGGAGAACTATGGGGAAAAGCCCTGACCCCATAGTTCTCCTTTAAAGGCATACTAACAGTTTTCACATACAGCATTGAAAAGGGGAATAAATCTCTCCTAAAGAAAACCACATACGTTCACTTTGAGCCCCGTTAGCCGCACTAATGTGATTACATTGTAATCAGCGGCCTTTGTTGAGATGTAAACGGAGTTTTGGGAAGAATTACAGGGAAATGCTTTTTTTCACAGTTTTTTCTTAATAAAAGCCAAGGAAATAGAAATATATGTATCCAAATCTGCTACCAAATTAAACGTATAAAACAGAAGGGTAGAGTATAAAACTTAAAAGATCTAAAGTGCGGAATTGAGAAAATGTTGTCAACACTATGGGATGCAATGTGGGACTTAAGAGTGTCATAGAGAGAAAAAGGCTTTAGGACTTCAAATGAAAACTATGGGGTAAGTTTTTTTCCCCATAGTTCTCTTTAGGGTCACAGGAGGACATATACTAACCTCCTCCCGTGTCCCAAAAAAGCTATTGCCCGCGATATACCGAGAGCACCAGCCGGGTCGGATCCCAACAATACTGTCGAGATCCATCCATCTGCGTGAGTGACAGCTGGCTCTGCCTCTAGCTGGCTCTGCCTATCTAGAGGCAGAGCCAGCTGTGCCCCCCCCCCCCCCCCCCCCGCCCCCC
>NW_017308491.1:11686-14556 GCF_000935625.1 Nanorana parkeri | reverse complement strand
ACCCCCCGCCCCCCCCCCCCCCCCCGTCCACTGTTCGTTCCTCCACTCAGCGCTGGTGGATCGGAGAGGGGCAGGGACAATCCCTGCGGGGGGTGGGTTTGATAGTCACGGCTCACTGCAGGGAGACGATCGGGAAGTGAGCTGATTGGTGCATGTTTCCGCTCACTTCCGGATCAAGAGAGCCGACCTGTGACAGCTTCTTTGTCACATGTCGGCTCTAACTATGAGGATGATTGTAAATCACTCACCTCATAGTTCTCCTTTAGCCTGGGACTCAATGGTGTCCGAGGGAAAAAAGGATTTGGGACTCAAGTTGGGACTCAAGGGTGTCATAGGGAGAAAAAGGCTTTGCGACTCAAGGTGGGACTCAAGGGTGCCATAGGTGGAAAAAGGCTACTGGACTCAAGGATGTCATAGGTTAAATAAAAGGCTTTGAGACTCAAGGTGGTACTCAAGGGTGTCATAGGGAGAAAAAGGCTTTGGGACTCAAGGGTGTCACAGGGAGAAAAAGACTTCGGGACTCAAGGTGGGACTCAAGGGTGTCATTGGGAGAAAAAGATTTCTGGCCTCAAGGTGGGCCTCAAGGGTGTCATAGGGAGAAAAAGGCTTCTGGACTCAACTCAAGGGTGTCACAGGGAGAAAAAGTCTTTGGGACTCAAGGGTGTCATAGAGAGAAAAAGACTTCTGGACTCAAGGTGGGACTCTAGGGTGTCATAGGAAGAAAAAGACTTCTGGACTCAAGGGTGTCATAGGGATACAAAGGCTTCTGGAATCAAGGTGGACCTCAAGGGTATCATAGGGGGAAAAAGGCATCAAGACTCAAGGTGGGACTCAAGGGTGTCCTAGGGAGAAAAAGGCTTCAGGACTCAAGGTGGAACTCAAGGGTGTCATGGGGTAAAAAGGCTTCAGGACTCAAGGTGGACCTCAAGGGTGCCATAGGGAAAAAAGGCTTTAGGACTCAAGGTGGGACTCAAGGGTGTCATTGGGAGAAAAATACTTCTGGACTCAAGGTGGGACTCAAGGGTGTCACAGGGAGAAAAAGGCTTTGGGACTCAAGGTGGAACTCAAGAGTGTCATTGGGAGAAAAAGACTTCTGGACTCAAGGTGGGACTCTAGGGTGTCATAGGTTAAATGAAAGGTTTTGAGACTCAATGTGGGACTCAATGGCATCATAGAGTGCCAGGTGAGCTTTGCAGTAACAGCTACTATTACCTACTGTCATAGGTTAAACAAAAAAACCTTGAAGACTCAAGGTGGGACTCAAGGGTGTCATAGGGAGAAAAAGGCTTCTGGACTCAAGGTGGGACTCAAGGGTGTTATAGGGAGAAAAAGGCTTCTGGACTCAAGGTTGTCATAGGTACAAAAAAACAAGTTCTGGACTCAAGGCTGTCATAGAGAGGAAAAGTCTTGGGACTGAAGGGGTTAAAATCCATGGAAAAATACCCAACAAATGTATATAAACACATGGAAAACGTGATAAAACTGCACGCTTTTCCATGCACAGACGCGAGCGGCGCCTTAACTGGCCACCAGTTGCTCGGGTAACAAGCGTTCTAACAGAATATTGAATATTTATGAAATGCGAGAAGACATCCAATATGTTCTGCCAGACGCGCAGGGAAAAACGACAGAACGATCGTCAATACCCGATGACATCACAACGCGCGCTACTCCTGTCTGTTATCACCCGCTGCTGACTCCCATATAATCCATTATTATCAGTTTCATGGCTGCTAAATGACGGGAAAATCAGCTCGTCCATCGATCTCGACTCGCCGGCGTTGTTTGCTCTCAGCCTGCCGCTTGTTCCGGGCCTCAGACAACGTCAATTGATTGCTCTCTATTTGTTTTCTATTGTTTGATGAAAGCAGCTTAATGTATTGGCTAAACAAGCGGCGGATAAAGAACAGCAAATGAATTGTTTACTCTTAACCCTTCGCACACACTCTGATACACTGAAAGCTGAAGTTTGATCTGCTTGTATTTTGCCTTCCCAAATACACCTTTCGATTTTCATTACATACCTTATTTTACACCCAGTGAAACAGGGCTGTAGCTACCATTGGGCGAGTGAGGCACTCGCCTCAGGCGCAGCTGAAAGGGGGGCGTAGCCAGGGCCAGCTTGGCTGTGCCCCCCTTGCCCCTGTTGCCATGGCAGCCAATGCAGCCACTGCTCGGCAGGGAGAAGAGGAGAAGCACAGGCTCCAGCTTCTCCTCGGATTCCTTGCTGCTCTCCCCCGCCTGGAGGTGGGGCGCATGACATCACATGATGCCGCATGTGTGCGGCGTAGGGTGACATCACACGTCTGTTGGGGGGGGGGCATGATTTTCTGTCCTTGCCTCGGGTGCAAAAGGCGCTAGCTACGGCTCTGCAGTGACATGATCAATCTCTGTGCAATGCAGGCAGATATTAACTGGTGGGAGAGACAGGCAGGGTGCTGTACATAGGGTCCTTAAAACATGATCGCGCCCTGCCAAAGTACTTCTCTCAAGAGCCTTGATGATAGCAGTGGGCTGGCTGTTGGGAGGAGTTATGCAAATGTAAAAAAAAATGCCTTAATGGGTGGGTGTCAGTCTGGAGGAGTGAGGGTTCCTAGGCTGTGTTTGCATGCAGATCACCCAAGAGAATGCCCACATGTGATGCTGAGCCTCTATGGTTGAAAGAACTGAACTGACAGCCAATAGATTTCTAAAGTAATGCAAACTCTGTTTTGGGGGCCTTATATGTCCGCCATGACACAGGCTTCACACTAATGCTTTAGGATAATGCGCCGCACTGTGTGTGGCAGGTCACAGGTTTCTTTTAACGACCAACTCAAGGGATCAATACCTACAGCCCAGATGATCACCCACCCTTGAGCTCCCTCCTA
>NW_017308491.1:807-11576 GCF_000935625.1 Nanorana parkeri | reverse complement strand
CTAAACCGCTGGCAACAAAAGTGAGTGCACCCCTAAGTGAAAATGTCCAAATTGGGCCCAATTAGCCATTTTCCCTCCCCGGTGTCATGTGACTCGTTAGTGTTACAAGGTCTCAGGTGTGAATGGGGAGCAGGTGTGTTAAATCTCTCATGCTGGTCACTGGAAGTTCAACATGGTACCTCATGGCAAAGAACTCTGGGGATCTGAAAAAAAGAATTGTTGCTCTACTTAAAGATGGCCGAGGCTATAAGAAGATTGCGAGACCCTGAAACTGAGCTGCAGCATGGTGGCCAAGACCATACAGCGGTTTAACAGAACAGGTTCCACTCAGAACAGGCCTCGCCATGGTCCACCAAAGAAGTTGGTTGCACGTGCTCAGCGTCATATCCAGAGGTTGTCTTTGGGAAATAGACATATGAGTGCTGCCAGCATTGCTGCAGAGGTTGAAGGGGTGGGGGGTCAGCCTGTCAGTGCTCAGACCATACGCCGCACTCTGCATCAAATTGGTCTGCATGGCTGTCGTCCCAGAAGGAAGTCTCTTATAAAGATGATGCACAAGAAAGCCAGCAAGCAGTTTGCTAAAGAGAAGCAGACTAAGGACACGGATTACTGGAACCGCGTTCTGCGGTCTGATGAGACCAAGATAAACGCATTTGGTTCAGATGGTGTCAAGCGTGCGTGGCGGCAACCAGGTGAGGAGTACAAAGACAAGTGTGTCTTGCCTACAGTCAAGCATGGTGGTGGGGTCTGGGGCTGCATGAGTGCTGCCGGCACTGGGGAGCTACAGTTCATTGAGGGGACCATGAATGCCAACATGTACTGTGACATACTGAAGCAGAGCATGATCCCCTCCCCCCGGAGACTGGGCCGCAAGGCAGTATTCCAACATGATGATAAAGTCCCCAAACACACCTCCAAGACCACCACTGCCTTGCTAAAGAAGCTGAGGGTAAAGGTGATGGACTGGCCAAGCATGTCTCCAGACCTGAACTCTATTGAGCATCTGTGGGGCGTCCTCAAATGGAAGGTGGAGGAGCGCAAAGTCTCTAACATCCACCAGCTCTGTGATGTCGTCATGGAGGAGGGGAAGAGGACTCCAGTGGCAACTTGTGAAGCTCTGCTGACCTCCATGCCCAAGAGTGTTAAGGCCGTGCCGGAAAATAATGGTGGCCACACAAAATATTGACACTTTTTGGGCCCAATTTGTACATTTTCACTTAGGGGTGCACTCACTTTTGTCGCCAGCGGTTTTAAAGACCGGACTGTCAGCCGAAAATCTGGGTCTGAATGTGGGAATTGTGGCCGTCAGCGACTAGTCAATGTTAGGGCAGAACGGGGGAGGGGCAAGACTCGTACAAGACAACAGAAGGACAACAGCGCCGTGTCAGATTCCTCGCATCACCTTTCATCATCTCGTGGAGTCACCAGGCGGCCCAACGAAGTACTGATGGGGGGGTCATAATAATCTGGCCACTCAGTGTACAAGCTGTACACTCACTACTTTACATTGTAGCAAAGTGTCATTTCTTCTGTGTCGTCACATGATCTGATATCATCCAATGAGAGGGGTGGAATAACTTCTGTGAAATACTGATATATATATATATACACTTTCTTCTGCAGAGAGCTTTGCCGACATGACGGCCTCATCAACACTCTATGATCATTAGACTGTGAGAAAGGGTGGGTGAGTGGTGACACCCCCTCATGGGGCGGTTCCACGACACCCTGAGGCAGGTCAGAACCCCTGTCAGGTTTTTACTGCTGGGGAGATTCACCCCTCTATTCGTCCTGATGACTTCTCACAATGTGCAGTAGAAGTCACAGCAAGGCAGCTGTGCCGGTACAACTGTGCAAGACTGAAAGAGGGGGCGGAGTCCAGAAAGCGTAGCCAGGCAGCTAGTCTTTTCTGGAGGTCGGCAGTGGCAGCCGCTATGTTTCTCTATATTTGTAAGTATTATATATAGTTACACTATATTGCCAAAAGTATTGGGACGCCTTTACACGCACATGAACTTTAATGGAATCCCAGTCTTAGTCCGTAGGGTTCAGTATTGGGTTGGCTCCGCCCTTTGCCACTATAACAGCTCCGCCTCTTCTGGGAAGGCGTCCACAAGGTTTAGGAGTGTGTCTATGGGAATGTTGGACCATTTGTGAGGTCAGGTACTGATGTTGGAGGAGAAGGCCGGGCTCGCAGTCTCCGCTCTAATTCATCCCAAAGGTGTTCTATCGGGTTGAGGTCAGGACGTGCGCAGTCATGTTGGAACAGGAAGGGGCCATCCCCAAACTCCTCCCACAAAGTTGGGAGCATGAAATTGTCCAAAATGTCTTGGTATGCTGATGCCTTAAGAGTTCCCTTCACTGGAACTAAGGGGCGGAGCCCAACCCCTGAAACACAAACCCCCACATGGTGTCACCCACACCTGGGTGACACCATTGGAGGGGGTAACAGCAAAATACTCTGAAAAGTCAGGCACTCGGGCATGCAAGTTGCACGAGAGAGGAGGGGACCCAGCGGCATACCTTATCCCGCCAGGTGAAGGTCCCCTCCTCTCTCTACTGTCGTCCATCACCAAGATGGCTGCTGGCAGGTAACAGCACGTGACATCATAACGCGCGCTCCTCCATGTAAGATTACCATTCACAGTTGTTGCTACCATTCATGAATATATAGGAAACCTCAACCTAGACTTCCTCTCTCACAGGACAGGCCACCTTCAGCGTAGGAAGGTGGACGGGGGAGTTGCAAACCTTTTCATGACAGGTTCACTTGAAAGAGAACCTGTCACTTTGCCTATTCAGAGTGATAATACCTCCTACTGGCCCACCACCATAGGAAGGCGTGCCCACCAACCTGTGCTCTCTCGATGCCTCTACTTGTTCTGCTGCTCTAGCAACCTCCCCAATGTGATGGTATCCGCAAAAGTCAGGTGTGAACAGTCATGCGGAGGAACAGGGATGTTATGCGATGGGACATACTCAGGGTGGACTCCTGCAATGGGCCAGCTGCAAGGGAGCACCAATGGGTGAGTCTACCTTGCTGGGGCTGTCACTCTGATCTAAAGTGACAGGGTCTCTTTAAGTCGAACACAATGTTATCAATCCTCTATTTGGGCTTTTTCACAATATCCCCGCCTTTGTATAAATGTCCTTCATGATGAGGGACATCTGTATGCAAACTAAGTGCAGCGCTTTGATATTAAATACAATACAGGGGCGTGCTTTATTTAATAAGAATGATTTTATTGTAGTCCTACTCAATTACATTGTGATCTTCACTAAAGTAGCAGCAATTCCTGACCTGTGACCTCAGAGAGAGACGAATGTCGTGCTGCCTTCTGATAAGTCATTGTGTCCTATTCATTGATCGTTGATTGTCTCATCTTACAGCTGCTTTAAGGTGAACCAGCGCCCTTCCCATACGGGCTCATTTTAAAGGGGGAACCATCTGCTAGTACTCACTAGGAGGAACCGTCCACTTGTACTTACTAAGGGGAACCATCTGCTAGAACTCCCTGGGAGGAACCGTCCACTTGTACTTACTAAGGGGAACCATCTGCTAGTACTCCCTAGGAGGAACCGTCCACTTGTACTTACTAAGGGGAACCATCTGCTAGTACTCCTTAGGAGGAACCGTCCACTTGTACTTACTAAGGGGACCATCTGCTAGTACTCCCTGGGAGGAACCGTCTACTTGTACTTACTAAGGGGAACCATCTGCTTGTACTCCCTAGGATGAACCTTCCACTTGTTCCTACTAAGGGGAACCATCTGCTAGTACTCCCTAGGAGGAACCGTCCACTTGTACTTACTAAGGGGAACCATCTGCTAGTACTCCTTAGGAGGAACCGTCCACTTGTACTTACTAAGGGGCACCATCTGCTAGTACTCCCTAGGAGGAACCGTCCACTTGTACTTACTAAGGGGACCATCTGCTAGTACTCCCTGGGAGGAACCGTCCACTTGTATTTACTAAGGGGAACCATCTGCTAGTACTCCCTAGGAGGAACCGTCCACTTGTACTTACTAAGGGGACCATCTGCTAGTACTCCCTGGGAGGAACCGTCCACTTGTATTTACTAAGGGGAACCATCTGCTAGTACTCCCTAGGAGGAACCGTCCACTTGTACTTACTAAGGGGACCATCTGCTAGTACTCCCTGGGAGGAACCGTCCACTTGTATTTACTAAGGGGAACCATCTGCTAGTACTCCCTAGGAAGAACCGTCCACTTGGCGTCACCACATCTATACAAGGTCCATTCACTTGCATTAGAAGTGAGGACGCTGAGGGGCATACCACAGGCAGAGTGAAGAGGGAGAGAGGTGAGTGCTAACTGCAGCAGGATGAAGTGAGTGTATCTTCTTTATTCTATTCCCTAGACCAAACGAGCAGTTAAACTTAGTAGTGCAGGGATAGCCCCACCGCAAGGGTTAACTTATGAAAATCCTGGAGCTCTGCTTTAAAGTGTCACCTATGGACAATTTTGGGTACCACAGTTTTTCGCCATTTCATCTGCAAAAATTGCAAAAATTTGGGTTTGATAAGCAGTTGCACCAATACCATGTGACAATAAAAATAAAGTTGCAACAGCATTTTATTCTCCAGAGTCTCTCTCTATCTTTCCTATCTTTCTGGGGGGCGGGGGTGGGGTAGGTAATCTTCAGGCCCAAAAATGTGCATTTTAACATGTGTTCAGAAAACGGCACTGGCATTGAAAGGGTTAATGACAACTTTTGGAATGAACATTCGCCCTCTTATATGAGGTTTTCCTGGCCGGGTCGAGATCTATTTTTAAAAACATATTCCTTGGAAAGTATCGTACGTCTCACAAGCTGATCTTGGGGGAACAGACTCCGTCATGAGCTCTGCTCCTTGCAGGGTCACCTCCGTCTTGAAGTCTTCTCCGTCGGAGGCTCTTCCTGTCGTCTTCCTCCGGCAGCCTTGGCCCCTGGTTTCTGCGTGAACATCTCGCATTTCCCGAAAATAGCTCCTCACACATGATGTGTAGCCGTGGCCCGCGGGGGTTTGTCAGTCACAGGTTCGCTATTTTTCTCCTTGCTCTCACACCCGGGCCCATCAGCTCGTTCACCGAGCCCCCTTCCCTCTAATTTGTTACACTTTGCTGAAAAAGTGCCAGGAAAAAGGCGGCTAAATATAGCGCGGCTCGTATTTCTGGATCAGAGACGCCGCTCGTGCTAGTCGCTGTGAATATAATCTTCATTATTTACACACGCCGTTTCATAACACGAGGGAGCTGGAGCCGAGATGTCCTTTTGTTTGGAAACAATCAGAGGCCGCGGCCCGCCTACGGGGGGGCGCGATTGATCAATGGGGTCATGCAAAAGGCAGCGATAAGGTGCAAAGTTCTATAAGTCGTGGCAACTGATACAGGATGCTGACATCTGAGGGTACTGCATTTGGCAATGAAACCCGAGAACAAAAGTTTAATATATGGCAGGTTACCGGTCCTTAGGTATGGTCGCTGCAAGGATGTCCCATAATGAGGCTGTTGCCTCAGGCGGCATCTATTGGGGAGGCAGCAGGCAGAGCCGCATGGCCGCTCTCCTGTACACAGTTTGCAGTGCGCCTGCTGCCCCCTTCTCAGCCAGAGCGTCCCAAGTTGCTAAGCGTAAGGGCAATACACATCTCTCCGCCCAGCTCTTAGCAACCTGGGATGCTCTTGCCTTCATCCCGCTGAGCTCAGTGGCGCACTCCAGCGAGTGTTCCGCTGAGCTCTTGGCAACAAGTAATGTCATTGGTTGCCAGAAGCTCAGTGGGACACTCTGGCCGGCGTCTCGCTGAGCTCTTGGCAACCAGTAATGTCATTGGTTGCCAGAAGCTCAGTGGGACACTCTGACCGGCATCCCATCAAGCTCATGGCAACCAGTAACGTCATTGGTTGCCAGAAGCTCAGTGGGACACTCTGGCCGGCGTCTCGCCAAGCTCTTGGCAACCAGTAACGTAATTGGTTGCCAGAAGCTCAGTGGGACACTCTGACCGGCGTCCCAGCATGCTCTTGGCAACCAGTAACGTCATTGGTTGCCAGCAGCTCAGTGGGACACTCTGGCCGGCGTCTCGCCAATCGTCGCCTCAGGTGGCGAAAACACTAAGGACGCCCCTGGGTGGCTGCATTCGTTTTCTTTATTCCAGGCTTTCTTCTCCTTTTAATTTCTTCTCCTTTAATTTCACCTGATGATCCTGCCAGTAACACACTTCCTGTACTAGAGTGACAACACTCACTTACTGTACTGTATCTATGGAGGAGCACAGGGATGGGAGCTGCAAAGCTTAGTGGAGAATAAGTAAAGGGGCAGCAGGGGCATGATTATTGCAGTCAGGTTGTGCTTTCTCAGGTGATCGATACCACATGATAGCAAGTGAATACCCGCTATGAGTGTGGACAGCTTCCAGCGCCTAAGGGCCCATTCACACCAACGGCTTGCAGTATTGTGCAACAAATCTACCAATTCCATGTCAGTGGCACCCAATTGTAAAGTTGCTGCCAATGCACATCACAAAAGTGCATACCATAACTATTGATGAGCCTGGGCTTGGCTCAAAATTGGGACTGCCCCCCGCCCCCCCCCCTGATCCAAAAGAGGCGCATTCCCCACCCCACAACTATACACCAGAAAGGGGCAGGAAAATGACCCCGCTGCAACTCCACCACTGAATGGGCCACGCAGGGGGAGTAGCAGTCACAGTTTTGAGCAGGTTTGGCACCCAGGCTCATCTCTAACCACTTACCACTCGTGCAGCGCTGATTCAAGGAGCATCAGCAAAAAATGGTCATTGGTCCATTGAGGTTCTTTGGCAGCTCATTCATAATTTAGCTGCTTAATATTCGTAACCCAATTAATGCACCACAATGGACCGTGTAGAGAAAACTGGGACCTAAGGGGTGTAGCTGCATGAGCAGGTCTTAGTAGCTCAGCTGTACTATTAAAAACTTACTTATGAACTGCTGTGAATATTGACTGATTGCCAAACAGAGCAAATACCTCCCTGTCATGTAGTCCAGACATAGTGTATATCATAGGGAAGCAATTCATCTCACATGTCCACACAGTACAACTGCATTCTACTACAGGCTAATACATGCGTCGCTTACACCACTGAGACTATTGAGATTATGTAAACAGTGTATAAGGACTATACATTTTGAATGCTGTCTACTGTAATAATTCCGGATTAGGTCACAACTATAAGAAAGAACATTATCTTATGTAAAACGGTATTATTATCCTGTATGAGATAATATTTAATTCAACTGATATAAGAGAGAATGAGACTTACAGGGTTATTCACAAAGCTAGCCGCAGGATCAGCCGTAGCTCCGTAGTCATTAAACAATGACAACTGGCTGGAGCCAGCCGTGACATCATGGCCGGCCCTGCCCAGTTTTTATTCATTGGCCCGGATCTGGGTTTTTTTTTTTTTCTTTTTTTTTTTAAAAATAAATCTTTATTTCTTTATTTAAATTTATAATTTATTTACATTGTGAAACTTTTTTTTCTACTTTTCTTTTTTTTTCCTACTTTTTGCACTGATTTTCTATTCTGCTCAGAACCACGGAGGTACCGAGCAGAATAGCCGAGCCGAGCGGCATTCGGCTATTCACTCACTGCCGTTCGCCCCCTATGAGAATAGGCTGAACGGCAGCGAGTAGCCTGCCGGAGATTCGGCTCAGCTGATCCGGATGTTGGATGGGCTGAGTCGAACTCCTTCTTCACTTCGGCTCAGCCGAACATGCTGAGCATGTTCGGCCGACTAAACAATACATATTTACTTATTTTTATATTATTATTTTATATTTTGTATTGTGTTATATTATCTTGTAATCATTTACTATCAAACACATTTTTTTTGATGCAAGAACTATGAGTTCTTTTCCTCCTTAAGGGCCTGTTCACATGAGTTTCAGGTCCGGATCAGGTGCGGATCAGCAGACGCGGTGCTATGTGTTTTGCCGTGTTATTGATGCGTTCCAGTTTAAAAAAAAAAACTTTTGCTGAAGTGGGGCTGTCAGTATGTTAGCTGCAGTGCAGTGCGTTTTTGACGCGTTTTGCGTTTCCGGATCGTTTCCTGACCGTACAAAATGTGACATGCAGTAT
This sequence comes from Nanorana parkeri, assembly GCF_000935625.1. Taxonomy (NCBI): domain Eukaryota; kingdom Metazoa; phylum Chordata; class Amphibia; order Anura; family Dicroglossidae; genus Nanorana; species Nanorana parkeri. Next base: position 3,460 of record NW_017308491.1, on the reverse strand, counting down.
TTTTCTGTCGTAACCTGAAAGGACTGCGCACGTGAGAACTGTAGCCCATAACACACACAGGGATACATTGGGATGCATTTCTAGTGCGGGAGCGTACGGATCAGGTCAGCACAGAAAACGGACGTCGTGTGAACAGGGCCTAAAGGAGAACTATGAGGTCAGTGCTTTTCCCCATAGTTCTCCTAAGCCCATGACCCAAAGCTCAGTATATAGCGGGCTACAGCTCGCCGGTATACTGAGACTGCCGCAGCCGGGACGGATCCCGACATTACTTCCGAAATCCACACTGCTGCGTGAGTGACAGCTGGCTCTGCCTATCTAGAGGCAGAGCCAGCTGTGCCCGCCCCCTCCCCCGTCCGTTCCGCCAGCCAGCGCTGGAGGATCGGTGCGGGGGGAATCCCTGCAGGGAGCCGTGAGTGACAGTCACAGCTCTCTGCAGGGATAGATTGAGAAGTGAGCGAGCGACGGTATGTGTTCTCTCACTTCCCGATCTATTGAGTTGACGTGTGACAGTTTCATTGTCACACGTCGGCTCCAACTGTGAGGATGAGTGAAAATCATTTACATCATAGTTCTCCTTTAAAGGTATTTCTTCAAAGTATACAAAGTGCCACAAATCATATTTGCCGAAGTATATGAGCACATGACCTGCATATACACACTTCAGCGCATGGGCTGTGTTCCTATAGGTTGGTCACACATCCGCAGTTGTAGACACGAGCGCTTTGAATTAGGACATTGTTCCTGTGCCGTTTATCGATATCTAACGCCGGCCGCACTTATCGCAAACATCTGATTGTAATTTCAGATCAGCGCTGTTCCGTATTTATTTACAGCGCTGCGGGGGAGCTGCTCAGTTATTTTTTCAATTCAATCATCTTTCTAAAAATAACGATGAGAGAAAAAGAGAAGCTGATTAGATCCACCTGGATTACATTGTCACACCGAATACCAATGTGCGAGCGCAAGAAGGAACTTTGCCGATGTATACATAGATACACGTCTTCTATCTTTGGGGGATGCAATTGGTGAGATTTCCCGGTTCCCTGGTCTGTACCCCCGCTGTGCCCATTATGAGGGGCCCCCACCATCCCTGTGCTGAGTTCCCGGGTCTGTACACCTGCTGTGCCCATTATGAGGAGCTCCCACCATCCCTGTGCTGAGTTCCCGGGTCTGTACCCCCGCTGTGCCCATTATGAGGGGCCCCCACCATCCCTGTGCTGAGTTCCTGTGTCTGTACCCCCGCTGTGCCCATTATGAGGGGCCCCCACCATCCCTGTGCTGAGTTCCCAGGTCTGTACCCCCGCTGTGCCCATTATGAGGGGCCCCCACCATCCCTGTGCTGAGTTCCCGGGTCTGTACCCCCGCTGTGCCCATTATGAGGGGCTCCCATAGTTGTACTTTGACTCGTAGCCCATAGACTGATGTAAAGACTCCATAGGCAATGTCTGTGCCCCTCTTGTCCCCTGGCCTTGGAACGCAGACACTGCTGCACATACTCTGAGGGGGGATTTATCAGAACTGGAGCAGATTTGCACTGCAGCCAATCAGCATCTCTCTCTCATTTTCAAATCTCACCTGAGCAAACTGAAGAGAGAAGCTGATTGGTTGCCATGGGCAACTGCTCCAGATTCTCTCTGCTCCAGTTTGGATAAATTCCCCCTCCGAGTGTCATTATGATTATATATTCTCCATATCACATGTACTGAGGGGCAGATACTTTGTCAAGAGGATCTCACATCTCAGATTCCTTTCTACTCGGAACTCTTTGGTTTCCGGCGGTGAAAGTCGCATGTTCCCCCGAGGGAAGCAGAGACATAAGTTAACTCTTTGGATGCAGGGACTGGCGGCCGGCAATGTGATCCGGATTTACTGGAGACACTTCATTCTGATTGGACGCTGTGACTTCCATCATCACCCCGCCCCCGCTGACACAACAAGCTCATCCCAAAACATCTGCCCTGTACCTCAACCCCGGACTGTGCTAGGGGGAGGGATCCTACTACCCTTGGGATGGGTCTCTCGTCTCAGATCTTCAGGACATGCTGATACTTGTGGTTCTACAACAGATAGATCGCATTCTTCAGTCCCAAATGATCTGTTGCATCACCACCTAACTTCATAGTCACCTGTGCAGCATGCCCAGCAGATCTGAGATAAGAGACCCCTCGTTGCAAGGGTAGTAGGATCCCTCCACCTAGTATAGGGGCTGTGCTCACACCCTGTAACGTAAAGGATCTCCTTTAGCTCCACCCTCTTTTGGGAGCATGCTGATACTTGTGGTTCTACAACGGACAGAATGCATTCTTTAGTCCTGAATGTTCTGTTGCATCACCACTTAACTTCAGTATAACCTGTGCTCACACCCTGAAGGGTCTCCTATAGCCCCACCCTCTTTTGGCCCCCATGCTGATACTTGTAGTTCTACCACAACGACCCAGAGACAGGAGGAGCCTCCCCCCTTCCTCCTCCCTCCTTGCATTTCTCCAAGGGACTCTTCTCCATGCTGCTCACACATTGCGTTTTATTATGTTCGCCGCGTCAACCGGCTTGTTTCATGATTCCTAAAAATAGCCGCACAGGCAGCGCGGAATACATTATTATGTAAGTCAGCGATAAAAATGGATCCCGCCTCGAAGACTCCCGAGATCAC
>NW_017308491.1:0-758 GCF_000935625.1 Nanorana parkeri | reverse complement strand
GCCATAGTCAGTGTCTTCTCCCCACACAAGTAGGGGTGTGCGCTGAGCGAATGTCATCATTGCATTGCAGGGGGAAGACTGAGATCCCTGCACCGGGCATACCGGGGGTCTCACCTGTATACCGATTGGTGGAGAGAGCACCTATATATATATATCACTCATGAAGCATTCCCGGATCCCCCATTCCTGGCTTCTTTTCAGGGACCCCCAAGAGCAGGACCTCAAAGTGCCTTCACACACAGTCTCACTCCTCCTGCTGCATCCTGCTATGCAAATACTGAGCTCTGCCGTTGCTGACTTTGCTCATAAGGCCTCATTCACACCGCCGCGCATATATATATATATATATATACACACGCGCGTATTCGTATTGTCCCGTATGCAGCATGGACAAATAAATGGCTCCATACACGTAGCTGCGTACGGAGCCGTATATATTTGCGTAGCGTAAAAAATGCGCAAAGACAGAATGGAACCCGAGATGCGTCCGGGCAGCGTGTTTCCCGCGCGTACGTGCGCGCATGTACGCATATATATTTACAGTACAGTTCATTAGAGTTTCTATTACGAATGATGCATTCTGGGATTGCATATAGCGCGCGCATATACGCACGTACGCGCATACACGCACATACGCGCATGTGCGCATATACATTGCGTTGTGTGTGAATGAGGCCTAAAGATGTACGCTTCCAAAGCTGCCACCCCGATCCCAACCAAGGAGCATTCTTCCCACTGACCCCCAATGTAAGGAGCAT